>NC_056737.1:378062031-378204531 GCF_019279795.1 Protopterus annectens | reverse complement strand
AGATCCACAAAAAGCCAGAAACAGTTGGTCTGATTTACAGGTAGATTTTCTTAAGTCCAGATAAAATCATATTTACCTACGAACATCCAAGGAGTGGAGGCAATACTCTCCCTTGTTAGAATGGTTAGGAAAGAACACTGGAAAGGTCAAAAGACTGGTTGATAGATCGCTCTGACATCACTTTTGGTAAAAAGATATAATTAGTTCTCAGCGATACCCTACCCTTATGGAATAGAAGATAGGGAAGGTTTGATGCATAAGGCCTGAAGTTCTGACAATCATCTGGCCGATGTGACTGCAATCAAAAACAAAAAGTTTTCCAAGAGGGATATTTTACATCACATGAAGACGCAGGTTCAAAGGGGGGAGCTGTTAGAGCTTGCAGAACCAAAGCCAAATCCCACGGTTGTACGGGTTCTCTAAAGGGAGGTTTTAGGTGGATAACCCCCTTCAAGAAAGTCTTACAGAATCTGTGGGACATAAGTGAAGAATCTTGAAAAACAATATGGAAATTTGAGATGGCAGCTAAATCTACACGGATAGCAGAGGCAGACACCCCAGAGTAGAAAAGATGTGATAGGTAATCCAATACCACCGACATCGGGGCTGAGAAGGGGTATAATTGTTTATTTGCTGCCCATAGAGAGAACCTTTTCCATTTGTTAAGATAGATTAGTCTGGTGGACGATTTAACAAATGCAGTTATAGTACTGTGCACAGGGGACAAGAGGTTTTCATGCCTGGCAAACATTGGAAGTGGAGAAACCAAGCTGTCAATTTCAGGGTTGTTAGATTGGGGAGAATCAGACCCGCAGGATGACAGATCAACTGGATTGAGGATCCACGGTTGATCTAGCAGGTGAGGCCAGAAGAAGGGAAACCAGACTTGTCGATGTCAATATGGAGCAATGAGGATCACTTTGCTCGTTAACTGTCGTGCTTTCTTCAGAAATTGGGAGATGAGGGGAAGAAGAGAATAAGCATAAAGAAGACCAGAGTGCCAAGCGTGGACTAGAGCGTCCCTTGGTGACTGTCCCCAAGGGAGGATTAGGGCAAAGTAGTTGCTGCATTTGTACTTGGGTTGCAGGGGCAAATCGGTCACAGCAAGGCTGGCCCCAGTAGTTGAAGATTTTTGTCACTATCAGAGAATTGAGGGACCACTCGTGAGGTTGCAGAACGCACTTGCTCAATTTGTCCGCTATCACGTTGGAGCTCCTGGGAATGTGCGTTGCAATTAGAAAGCGGTTGTGAGCTCTCAGCCATTGCCATATTCTCAAGGCCTCTCAGCATAATGGGCAAGATCTGGTGCCCCCTTTTTTGCTGATGTACCAGACCTCTGACATGATGTCTGATTGGATTGCAACAGTCCCTGACGGAAGGATGGAGTGAAATGCTTGCAATGCTAGAAGCACTGCCCTCAGTTTCAGGACACTGATACGCAAAAGGGCCTCCGTGTCTGACCAGGTGACTTGGACCGAGTTTCCCTGACATAGCCCCCCCCCACCCCATCAGGGAGGCGTCTGTGGTCAACGTGGCTATCAGTTAACAGGGGTTGAAAGGGCGAGACCATTGTTGCGGATTTTGAGACGTTCAAAGTAAATCTTGCTTGCATCTCTTAAGTTACACTTATCTGAAAGGACAAAGGATGTTGTAGAGGGTACCACTGAGTGAGAAGTAACCACTGAAGGAGCCTCATGTTGAAGCTGGCTAGAGGAACAATGGTAATCGAGGCTGCCATTAACCCCAACAGCTGGAGTATGGACTGAGCGGGAGATTTCTGGTGACAGAGCTGCGGCTGAACTTGTTGTCTTACTCTCTGGAGCCTGTGTTCTGGAAGGGATGCTGTGCAATTTCTCATGTCCAACAGTACCCCTATAAATTCCAAAGACCGAGTTGGGGTTGCGTTGGATTTCTCCAAGTTTACAGTGATTCCCAGGCTTTGAGCTGTTAAGAGATTATACCGCAGGGTTTCTTCCAGTAGACGCTTGGTGGGGGCGGTGAGGAGCCAGTCATCTAGATACGGATATGCATGGAATCCTTGAAGTCGCAAGTGAGTGATAACCACTGCCATGCATTTAGTGAACACTCTGGGGGCTGTAGAGAGATCGAAGGGTAGGGCTCGAAATTGGTAGTGCCTTAAGAGTATACTGCAGGGTTTCTTCCAGTAGACGCTTGGTGGGGGCGGTGAGGAGCCAGTCATCTAGATACGGAAATGCCTGGAATCCTTGAAGTCGCAAGTGAGCGATAACCACTGCCATGCATTGAGTGAACACTCTGGGGGCTGTAGAGAGACCGAAGGGCAGGGCTCGAAATTGGTAGTGCCTGACACCTATGAAGAAGCGGAGGTATCTTCTTGAGTATTTGTCCATTATTATGTGGTAATACGCATCTTCTAGATCTACACAGCACAACCAATTGTCTTCTTCCAGAAGAGGAAGGATAGACTGAACCATGACCCTCCAGCATTACTCTGTTTTTACAAATTTGCTTAGTGTACCGAGATCCAGAATTGGTCTCCAATCTCCTGTCTTTTTTGGCACTAAAAAGAACCTTGAAAAAAAAATGGATCCTACCTGGTCTGGGGGGACTGTCTGGATGACTCTTTTGTAGCAGCTTTTGGATTTCATGTGCTGCTGCTTCCCTTTGACTGGGTAGAACATTGGGTAATACACTTGATGAGATTGGGCAAAGATGGAAGGGGATATGATAGCCTTTGGATATTATCCATTGTACCCACGAGTCAGTGGTTATATTTTGCCAGGCAGCGAGGTACAAGGAGAAACGAACCACAACCGCTTCCAGAGATGAGTTGTCAGGCAAAGCTTCAGGAGCGCTGATAGGGCTGACCAGAGAAGGAATCTCTGGAACCCCAGTTTTGCGGACCGCCTCTGCCCCGAAAGGGGTATCTTCCACTGGAGTTTCCCCCTCTGCCTCTAGGGGAGAACTCGACACGTGCATCCCGGAAAGAGCCCTGTGATTTCTTGTGCCACATCTTTCCACACCTCTGATTTCTGGAGTAGAATCGCTGAGGGGTGGAGTGTCTGACACCAATGGCAGACAGGGTCTTGCCATCCTGTTCGCACCTTGCCAGCATAACTTTGACTTTAGGGGGAAAACAAAGAAGCGGCCTCTGTGGGGGCATTCATGAAGGAAGCCTTAAAGGAGTCTGCAAAGGCGCATCCAGGCATATCATCTGGCGATTATAGCTATGGCTACTGCTCTAGCCGTCCCTTCCATTGTGTGCGAAATAAGACACATGGAAGAGTTGGAAATGGACTCTAGGGTGGCTATATGAGAAGCCATGTTGTCACAGACCTCGTCAGAAACAGCTCCTGCCAATGTTTCAGAGAGGTGGTTATTAAGATCTCACTGAAGCCTGGTAAAATGTGCCAAATAATTCAAAGACCTTACGGCAAAGGAAAATGAAGCAAACACACGCTTCTTTAATCTGTCAATTGCCCGGGACTCCTTGTTGGGCGGATGGAGAGTTTGGCTCTCTTCTGCCAGATCCTTCTTAGTTGCAGCTGCCACCACCATAGCACCTACTGGAAGACCTCGCGTGGGTACTCAGCTGGGTTGCAATATTTTATCTGGTCTCCTAGGTATCGCTTCCAGGGTGTCAGGAGCCTTCTATGCGCGCTGAACGATGAGCTCATCAGCAGGCGGGGTGACCCAGGAGGTAGAGGGCTGGGCACGAAAAGCCTGAAAGAATACAGATTCCTCAGAGGAAGGATTAGAGGGCTTCCAGTCACCCCTCTAATGATCTTGAGGATGTCACCAAAGGACACCTCATCAGAGGGTAAAAGTGGTGACCCTTTATCATCAAAATCCATATCTTCAGTCAATGAATCTGCAGTGGAGTCTATGTGCTTCCTCTTACACGACACTTTGCAGGGTACTTCCTCCGTGGGAGGTTCTGGGGAAGACTGCAAAGAGGAGGTCTCTTGAGGAGGAGAAACCTGAGGCTCTTGTGCCTAGTGTCCAGTGGTTGAGGCTTGTGACAGTTGCGGCACAAAGGGGGGAGAGGAATCTGACATGTGAGCTTTGCCAGCGGAGGCAAGCGCCCTCTCCATGGACTGGAAGGCTGGCCCACCCAAGGAGGGATGGGAGCCTGGAATTGAGCACGACAACCTCGGAACCGGGGTCACACCCCGACGAGCCCACCACCAGACTAGGCGTCTCAAGAGGATCATGAATCGTAAAAGAGAGAGGATCCCCGGAAAGTGCAAAAGAAAAAAAACGGCATGGAGCCAGGAATATCCTCCTCCACGGCACAGCCACTGACCTGAGAAGAGCTCGATGCCCAGTGCACGGAGGACCACAAGGACGACTCTGGTTCCAAAGTGAGATCAACTATTAGAATCGGAGGAAGGGAAGCTGCTGACTGAGTAATAGGCTTCGAAACTTGAGTAGAAGTTGGAGGAGTGTATGCTGGGGTTTGAGGAGATATATGTTCACCTGAATATGGGAACGTGAACGTAACATGGTTGGGAGAGACATCTGGTCACAAGTAACTGGTCAACAAGCCGCAACACATCCTGTTCAGAGGGACTCTCCATGAGGTCAACGAAGAAAGCTGATGGCGATTCTGGCCTTTCTAGGAAAGGACTATATTGACCGCCAGCAAAAGGATCCAGTGAAGGAGAGTATTTGGTCCTTGCTAATTCAACAGATGCAGAGCCCGGAGCCGAGGATGTCTGCACTGAAGAAAATGGTGTGGAAGTAGCCTGCGCCAATGATGTCAGCGCCATAGTAGTTGAAGATGTCTGTACAGTAAAGGCAAAAGTCTGCCCCGAAGGGTATGGTGCCGTAATAGAAAGTGCCTGCACTGGCAATAAGGACGAAGCATATGTCAGTGCCAAAAATGTCTGTGCCATGGAGTACAGAAGAGTCGTACTTGGAGCCGAAGGTGATTGTACCAACGGTGCCGAAGGGGACTGAACCTGTATGGAAGGTGTCGGTAAGTGTTGTGACAGAGCTGTCGGAATCAAAGTTGTCTGCAATGGGAACTCCAGTGCCAATATCGATAAAGGAGACATGGCTGCAATCGGAATCATTTAGGGCGGTGCCGAGCATGGAGCAGACAGGGTCACAGGTGGCAGCGCCAAAGTAGCAATCAATTTAACCTTCTTATGAGTAGACTCCCTACGATCTCTAGAGGGAGAAGGGAGCGACTTGGATGAAAAAGAGGAAGAAAGTACAGTTGTGTACACTTAACATAAATATAGATATTAGAGTGTATTCACTGTCGCAGTCATTATATTTGGGTAATCTGCTGGCAGGTTGCCCTCAGTCAGCCTGAATAAAGTATTGGGTCCTGCGGCGGTTGCTGTCTCTTCTTCCATGACGTCTGGTCATTAGGGGAATAAAACATGCAGCAGACACCATTTTGTTCAGTTTTTCTTGCCCCAGATGTCAGGTGCCCCCCAAATGGGAAGCAAAAAAAAAAATATATATATATATATATATATATATATATATACATAGAGCAATATATATAAATGCACTTTTAGCAACATAAACTTTAACTTCATCTAAAAGCAAATACACCCCAAAGGCTTTAGAATATAGTGAAGGAAAGAGAAATTAGAGAAAAGTGGGATGGCGGGTGGGTAAACCGGACTGCAACAGTGAATACACTCAAACATCTACATTTATGGTAAGTGTACACAACTGTACTATGTTTTTCGTGTTTCACTGCTGCAGTCATTACATTTGGGTAGAATCCCAAAGCTATGGATGGGAGGATGGAACTAAATAGCATTAGGAGCGGCTATAAGGCCCTGCAGAACTGCAGTGGCAAAGCCTGCCCTGGACTTGGAGAAGAGAGGCAAATGATGATGCTTTGTGAAGGTATGAACAGAGCTCCAAGTAGCAGCTTCTAGAATGTCTTTGGTTGGAACTCCTCTGAGAACGTCTGCTGAGGTAGAGGCAGCCCTGGTGGAATGTGACCGGATTCCCTTGGGCACAGCTTTACCATGGTGCAAGTAGTAGAAACGAATGCAGTGGCTTATCCACTTAGAAATAGTCTGCTTTGATATAGCCTTCCCCTCTGATCCTGAAACAAATGCCACCAGTAGTTGCTCAGACTTTCTTAGAGATATGGTCCTGTTTAAGTAGAATCTTAGTTGTCTGTGTACGTCCAATGAATGCAGAATCCGCTCCCTCCTGTTCTGCGGATTTGGGTAAATTGTTGGCAGCTGAATAGTTTGGTTAAGTGCCAAACTGAATACCACCTTAGGCATAAAGGAAGGATTGGTCCTGTGGGACACCCTGTCCAGGTAAAATGTAAATAAAGGCTCCACAGCCATGAGAGCCTGTAGTTCTGAAACCCTTCTTGCTGAAGTGATTGCCAAAAGGAAATCTGTTTTCCAAGATAAAAATTTTATATCCGCAGTAGCTGCAGGTTCAAAAGGAGGCAGGGTGAGTTTTTCCAGCACAAAATTGAAGTCCCATGCAAGAGTTGGTGATCTTCTGGGAGGCCTTAATTTTTTGGCCCCTCTAAGATACTGTTTTAGCAGAGAATGAGAAAAGATGGGAGGCTCTGTGTTGTAACGAGCTGAGATGGCAGAGGCATGGATTTTTAATTGAAGAAAAAGATAGGCCCTTGTCAAGTATCTCAGTCAAGTATTGTAAAATCTGAGGGATATTTGGTTTTGCTGTGTCCGTTCCTTCTGCTTAGTTCCAAGCACAGAATCTCTTCCATTTATCAGCATAAGATTTTCTAGTACTAGGCCTTCTGGCTTCCAAAATGACATCCATCACAGATTTACTGAGAGGTGGCGTTTGAATAATTAAATGATCAGCCATGCTGCAAGGTTCAGAGTTTGGAGTTGAGTGTGCAGAAAAGTACAGTTGTGTACCTACCATAAATGTAGATGTTCGACTGTATTCACTGTTGCAGTCATTACACTTGGGTTATCCTGCTGGCAGGCTACCTGCAGTCGGCCTGAATTCCAAAGTCCTGGTACGGTGTCGTTGCTGTCGCCTCTTCCCTGACGTCAGAGCACCAGGGGTATAAAAGATGCAGCCGAAGCCATTTTCTTCAGTTTTTCTTGTCCCAGATGTCAGGTGCCCCCAAAAGGGTAGGCTATAAAAACATTGCTAATAAAAGCATGCACTAACTTACACAATACCTTCATCTACAAGCAAATACACCACATAGGTTGTATAGGATAGAGAAGTACAGAGAAGTCTCAGCAAAGAGGGGGTATGGTGGGTGGGTAACCTGGACTGCAACAGTGAATACACTCGAACATCTACATTTATGGTAGGTACACAACTGTACTATGTTCATCGTGTTTCACTGTTGCAGTCATTACACTTGGGTTGAATCCCAAAGCTGAGGTAGGGCGGCTGGGTCTAAATAGCATTAGGAGTGGCTATAAGGCCCTGCAGAACTGCAGTGACAAAGCTTGCTCTGGATTTAGAGTAAAGAGGTAAGTGGTAGTGCTTGGTAAAAGTGTGTACTGAAGTCCAAGTTGCAGCTTCCAAAATATCCTTGGTTGGTACTCCTCTGAGGAAGGCTGCTGAGGTGGCTGCTACCCTGGTAGAATGTGGTCGAATGCCATTAGGCACTGATTTGCCATGTTGTGAATAGCAGAAACGAATGCAGTGTCCAATCCATTTTGAAATAGTCTGCTTTGAGATAGCCTTTCCTTGAGATCCTGCAGCATATGCCACTAAAAGCTGCTCAGTCTTTCTGAAAACGTTTTTGTCCAAGTAGAAGCGTAGCTATCTGTGTATGTCCAAGGAATGTAGTAGTCTCTCCCCTTTATTCTATGGGGTTTGAATAAAAAGTAGGCAAATGACTGGCTTGGTTAAGAGCCACACTGGACACTACCTTAGGCATAAATGTTGGGTTTGTCCTTAGAGAAACACTGTCCGGATGGAAGATAATGAGAAGTTATGTACTTACCATAACGTTCCATGTTAGTTGTCTTCTTCTTGCTGGATGGGTTCGGAGCCGAACCTCGGCTCCGACTTGGCCTAATACTAAAGCTCGAGAGCTATTTTTACCAGCTCGAGGCTATGCTATGTCCCATAATGCTAGGTGTCATATACCCAGATCTCGTTTGATAGCTAACACTATGGACATGTATGTCCCACCACAACAGAGAATAATCCACCTAATCATAGATACAAAAAAGAGAAAGATATATATATATATATATATATATATATATATATATATATATATATATATATATATATATATATATATATATATATATAAATATATATAAACCCCTCTAGAAGAGCTAGCAAAAAAGAGGGAGCAAGGGAGCTAGCTGGGGAAATAACTGAAGTGGCAATAATTCACACAAGGTACTCTAGATCTTCCCAGGCTAGGGGGATGGAGGGTGGGACACAAGAAAGAAGGCGAGAAGAAGACAACTAACATGGAACGTTATGGTAAGTACATAACTTCTCAATGTTAAGTTGTCAATCTCGCCTTCATTCTTGCTGGATGGGACAGTGTCCCTAGCACCTAAATCCTGGGTGGCTCAATGGAACCAACTCTTGAGTACCGTGGAACCAAAATCAGCCTGACTTCTGGAGGCCATATCGAGCTTGTAATGAGAAATGAAGGTATGAGGAGAGGCCCAAGTGGCCACTGCGCAAATGGAATCCATCGGCAATCTTGCCTGAAAGGCTATTGAAGATGCTAAAGCTCTGGCTGAATGGGCTCTAGGCTTAGTAGGAAGTTCCCTGTTCCTCAACTGATAGACCAACATAAGACAGGACAACCACCTGGACAAGGTTACCTTAGAGACTGGTTGGCCTTGCTTCCCTTCCGCATAAGACAGGAAGAGCTGGTTTGATTTTCTCATCTGCTTAGTTCTATCCTGGTAGAAACGTAATTGACGGTGAACGTCCAAACAATTTAACTTTCGTTCAGCTCTATTGGTGTAATTTGGGAAGAAGACTGGAAGATCTATGGTCTGATTCAGATTTTTATGAGATTATTTTGGGTAAAAAGGACAGATTAGTCCTAAGTGACACTCTGTCTTTGTGAAAAACAAGATAAGGAGGGTGAACGCAAAGGGCTTGAAGTTCAGAGACCCTTCTTGCCGAGATGATGGCTACTAAGAAGAGTGTTTTCCATGAGAGCAACTTCAATGAACAAGAAGCCGCCGGCTCAAAGGGAGGAAGAATTAAGGAAGACAGCAACAAATTTAAGTCCCACAGTGGGGGAGGGTCCTTAACCGGGGGCCTAACTAAAAGGGTTCCTTTTAAAAAGGCTTTGCAAAGTTTGTGGGACATGATGCTGGTCTCTGACAAGCCAACGTGGAAATTTGCAATAGCTGCCAGATGAACTCTGATGGTGGCTGAGGAGGAGCCCAATCGAAAGAGTTCTGCTAGAAACTTTAGAACTGTCTGGACAGGAGCCGTAAAGGGGTCCACGTGTTTTTGCCCTGCCCAGACAGAGAAACGCTTCCATTAGCTAGCATAAGTCTTTCTGGTAGTAGACTTGTGAGAAGCGAGGATGATATCACGAACTGGTTGAGAGATAAGGGGAAGCCTGGCTAGGGTTGGAAGTGGAGTAACCAAGCTGTGAGGTTGAGAGATCGAAGGGACTGATGCAGCCCGCCCGATTGATGGGTCAGAAGATCAAGATCTGGCACTGGGGTCAGATGCCAGGGCTGCTCCAGTAGATGGAGTTGCAGGAACGGAAACCAAATTTGTCAAGGCCAGTAAGGGGCAATGAGGATCATCCTGGCTCTCAAGGCAGTTGCTTTCTGGATTGAGTAATCAAGGGAAAGGGGGGGGATCCATACAGAAGACCCCGGGGCCAATCGTGAACTAGAGCGCCTCTGGGGGGTAGACCTGGGAGAGGGAAGAGGGTGAAGAAGTCTGGGCACTTGCTGTTTAGAGGTGTTGCAAAAAGGTCGCAGCAAGGCTGACCCCCACCTTCTGAAAATTTTTTCCGCTACTGTCTGGTTGAGAGACCACTCGTGAGGCATGAGAGTGGCTCTGCTCGGTCTGTCCGCTATGACGGTGGACTTCCCGGGAATATGTGTTGCTACCAGAAACCATTGAGAAGAGATCGCCCATTGCCAAAGTCTGAGTGCTTCTCGACACAGGGGGTAGGATCTGATTCCGCCCTGCTTGTTGATGTACCACACTACAGACATATTGTCTGTTTGAATTGCAATAGTCCCGGTGGGTAGAGAGTCCAGAAGGGCCTGCAACCCTAAAAGTACCGCTCTCATTTCCAAGACATTTATGTGCAAGTGGCATTCGAAGGGTTGCCATGTGCCCTGGACTGTCCTGCCCCGAAAAAGCCCCCCCCCCACCCGATCAGGGAGGCATCCATTGTCACAGTGGCAACAGGAGGAGGAAGGACCACAGGTCTGCCCTGGAGTACCTGAGGGGAGACTGTCCACCAAGAAAGGTATCTTTTGCATGACTGAGTGATTAGAATGGTGTGTAACATGGGGAGCTGCTGAAAGGACCACTGGGAAAATAGCATCCACTGCAGGATCCGCATATGAAAACATGCTAGGGGGAGTAAAGTGATTGCTGCTGCTGCCATGAGACCAAGTGTTTTTAGTACAAATCTGGCTTGGACTCTGCTCTCCTGTAATAGGATCTGAACATGGTTGCGAATGTCTGAACCTCTTTGTGTGGGTAGTTTTGCCGAGAGCTCCACTGTGTTTAAAATGGTGCCTATGAAGGTAATAGACTGACAAGGCGACAATGCAGACTTTTCGAAATTTATAGAGATACCTAGCGCGTTGCACGTTTGTACAGCATAATCTCTGGATTGGAGTAGTTGAGGCCTGGTGGTGGCAGTAAGGAGCCAGTCTAAATATGGAAACACCTGGAATCCTTGTCGTCTCAGGTGAGCCGCAACCACTGCCATGCATTTGGTAAACACCCTGGGGGCTGTGGTGAGGCCAAAGGGCAGGGCTCTGAATTGGTAGTGACTGGCTCCCAGCCGGAAGCGGAGAAACCTTCTGGAGCACCTGTTCATCTTGATATGGTATTACGCATCCTGAAGGTCTATACAGCACATCCAATTGTCCTGACCCAGAAAGGGTAGAATGGACTGTAGCGTGACCATCCAGAACCTTGTTCTTTGAACCGACTTGTTCAGCCTGCTGAGATCCAAAATAGGTCTCCAGTCCCCTGTCGTTTTTGGTACCAAAAAGAACTTGGAGTAGATACTGGATCCTTGTTGGTCTGCTGGGACTGGCTGGATGGCCCTTTTTCTTAGCAGCTTTGAAATTTCTAGTGCTGCTAGATTCCTCAGACCAGGTGAAACATCTGGAAGGGGCCCTTTTGGCTGTTGTGGGGTGTGAATAAAGGGAATTCGGTAACCCTCGGATATGATCGACCGTACCCATTTGTCTTGCGTGAGGGAATGCCAGGCTTCTGGGTACAGTGATAGTCTTGCCCCAACTGCCTCCGAAGATGGACAGTCGGGCAGCTCCTCAGGGGTGCTGGAAGGGTTTGTCAGACAAAGATTCTCTGCTACCCTGATTCTGCGGACCCCCCTGCCCCTCTGGCGGCATCTATTATTGTTTCCTCCTCTGCCTCTGGAAGGAAGCTCACCACGTGCGTCAGGCAGTACTCACAGAAAATAAGAATCCTACGGCAGAGAGAGTCTTGCCTTCCTGCTTGCACCTGTTCAATGTATGCTTCACTTTAGGTCCAAACAAGGCAGAACCGTCAAAGGGGGTGTTAGTAAAGGACGCCTTGAAGAGGTCGGCAAAGTTGCAAAGCCGCATCCAGGCGTGTCTCCTTAGAGCAACGCCCGTGCCTGCTGGGATACTCGCTCCATCGGCAGCATAGGAAATGAGCCGCACGAAGGAGTTTACAATAGAGTTCAGGGTCCCTAGCTGGGAGTTGACCTTTTCCTGAGATGCCGCAGCTGATGGGTCCTGTAAGGTATCACCTAGTTCTTTGAGAAGGTCTCTCTGAAGACGGGTGAAATGGCACAAATAATTCAGCGAACGCATGGCAAAGGTCAATTAAATGAAAAATAGCCAAAAGTCAAGTAAACAGAAAAATGGCAGAAGACAGTGGCTCCAAAAGACAAAAAGCAAAATACTCCACAAAAATAGCGTATAAAACCTTTAATTACCGCTTTCATCGACTGACTTCCTCAGAGGAAGTCAGTCGATGAAAGCGGTAATTAAAGGTTTTATACGCTATTTTTGTGGAGTATTTTGCTTTTTGTCTTTTGGAGCCACTGTCTTCTGCCATTTTTCTGTTTGCATGGCAAAGGTCGCTGAAGAAAACATCTGCTTGCCGTACCTATCCATAGTCCTAGATTCCTTATTAGGAGGATGGACAGGAACTGAAGGGTCAGCCAACTCCTCCTTAGTGGCCGCGCCACCACCATGGCATCAACGGTGTCGCCCTTAGTAAGAAACTGCTTGTCCGAAGGGGCTGTAATAAATTTTGTGGGCCTCCAAAGAGTTGGTTCCATAGTATCCGGAGAAACAAAAGTAGACCAGCATGAGCAGATGCAGAGATAAAATACAATCCTTTATTATAAACATGTTTATAATAAAGGATTGTATTTTACCTCTGCATCTGCTCATGCTGGTCTACTTTTGTTTCTTCGTGGTATATGGTTTGGACCGTGCATCCCCCCCGTGCATAGAACTTGGTTGGTTTGGTCCATAGTATCCGGAGCCGTCCATGCCTTCCAAGCCACCACCTGCATGAGTGGGTCGAAAGGCAGGGACACCCAGGAGGTCCAGGGTACACCGACTCGTCCTCGGAAGGGTTGAGGGCAGACCAGTTCCCCCTCTGTTTAAGGATCTCTAGGATGTCAGAAAATGAGACATCCTCAGAGGGGGACCTTGGAGACCCTTCCGAATCATCCAGGTCGGTGTCAGAAGTCACTGACTCCGGGGAGTCCACATGCTTCCTCTTGCATGTCCTCTTCTGAGGGGGCTCCCCCGCAGG
The DNA here is from genome assembly GCF_019279795.1 of Protopterus annectens. NCBI lineage: Eukaryota > Metazoa > Chordata > Ceratodontiformes > Protopteridae > Protopterus > Protopterus annectens. The sequence goes on along the minus strand of NC_056737.1, from coordinate 378,191,604 downwards.
ATCAGGGGAGGCCTCAGAAGAGGAGAATATGCCCAATGGGGCGATCTGGAGCATTGGTTCTCCACGCTTGGGTTCGGGAGGGTAGGCAGAGGCCGAAGCATGCACCATGGAAGGAGGGGCCGATGGGGCGAACCGTGGCACTGGTATAGGAGCCAGCACGCTCATGACCTCAAAGGCGCCCCTATCAGGCAAAGAGGAGGGACCCAGCTCCGAAGACATGAGAGCTCCTCCTGGCACCGAGAGGGACGGCTCAGAGACCGATGTCGGGGCCGAGCTCACCTAAGCCGATGCTCCGAGAGGGACAACGGGGTCAGACAAGGGTCCGATGCCACTCGCCCCCTCGGAACCAACGAGGGAGTCCCGGTGCCCAGATCCCACCAAGGACGGAGCCAATGAAGGGATTGGAGCCGACGAAGGAACCGATAAGGGTGGAATCGGTTCCGACGCCCCCACGGTACAAACCCCGATGGCCTCCAGCTCCGAGCTCGAAGGAATAGGAGCAGGCGTTGGGGAAGCCGCTGTCTGTTGAGACGGGCTATGCAATAACTGGGCGAGCGCCTGAGACTTCAAAAGCCTACTGACTACCTTCTTGAGGTCGTGGTCCAAAAGCTTGGAAGATCTACAGGAGTGAGACCTATGGCTCCACTCCGACAGCAAGGGGAACTTCGGAGCCGACCTGACTGACTCCAATGAAAAAGATTGGGAGCGCTTTCGGCTTGGAGACTGCTCCGACACAAAGGTTGGAGCTGACTGAGGCCTCAATGTATTAGCTCCGGCCGGAACAGACGAGGCAGAAGAAGGTCCGCTCGGCACCGGCTCCGGACATGGAGCCGACGTTTTGGCGGGCTTAGAAGGTTTTCCTGACAGAGGCTTGGTAGGAGAACCTTCGGGCTTCAATAACCCCCTTAGGATGAGCTTATTTCTGTGCTTCTGCAGGACTCTTGGGCTAAAAGCATGACAGATGGAACAAGAGTCCTGCAGGTGCAGAGGGCCCAAACAATACACACAAGAAGTGTGACCGGCTGTCAGAGACATCTTCTGACAGCACGAGTCACACTTCTTGAATCCCGATATCTTGGTATCCTTAGACATGATACCACAGGAACGGGACAAAAAAGTCTAAACAAGTATACAAACACACACAACACTTGAAAAACACTCTCAAAGATACTATGATAAAACAAAAACAAAATTCCACACACACACCTACTGAAAGGAACATGTACAAACCTACTATAAAGGGCGGGGGGGAGGCCTAACCACCTTAAGGGTGGAAAAGGGTAGGAAAACTATTAATAAAGAGAGGGAAGACTAGTCGGGAGACTACTAGCACTACTAGAAAAGATCTAGGGGAAAAAAATCAATCAAAAACTTACTATAATATATAAAAAATTTTTAAATACGACCTGGAGCCGGTGAAAACGCAACCTCGTAGCTGAAGCAGCAAACGAGATCGGGGTATATGACGCCTAGCATTATGGGACATAGCATAGCCTTGAGCCCATCCAGCAAGAATGAAGGCAAGATTGACAACGTAACATTAAAAGGTTCCACAGCCATTAATGCCTGTAACTCTGAGACTCTTCTTGCTGAAGTTATTGCTAGGAGCAGTGCCGTTTTCCATAAGAATTTTATCTCAGCTGTATTGGCTGGCTCAAAAGGAGGCAGTGTGAGTTTTTCCAAGACAAAACTGAGGTTCCATGCAGGTAATGGTGCTCTCTTTGGAGTCCTTATGTTTTTGGCCCCACTGAGGAACTGCCTAAGCAATGGATGTGAAAAAAATTGGTGGTTCTGTATTGTAATGAGCTGAAATGGCAGAGGCATGGATCTTAATTGATGAGAAGGATAGGCCTTTGTCCAGCATCTCAGTCAGATATTGTAAAATCTGAGGAATATCTGGTACAAGCGTGTCAATTCCTTGCGCCTGGTTCCAAGCACAGAATCTCTTCCATTTTTCTGCATAAGATTTCCTGGTGCTGGGCCTCCTGGCCTCCAAAATAACATCCATAACCGCTTTAGACAGAGGAGTATTCTGAATGGTTACACTATCCGCCATGCAGCTAGATTTAGGGTTCTGAGTTGGCTGTGCAGGATCTGATTGTTTTGTTGGGTCAGCAAATGAGGAATGTGAGGCAATGTCCAGGCTGGGCCTTGAGACAAGCTCCTTAGGATTGGGTACCAGTGTTGGTTTGGCCAATCTGGGGCAATTAGTATCATTTGTGGCTTCTCTTGTCTGCCTTTAGGAGTACCTTTGGGAGGAGAGGCAGTAGAGGAAAAGCATATACTGTAAGGTTGTTCCAGCTGAATGACAAGGCATCCACTTTCCATGCTTGTTTGTGATAAGTCCTTGTGCAGAATCTCTGAAGTTGGCAGTTGTGGGGGGAAGCAAAAAGATCTATGTCCGGGCATCCCTGTTTCCTTGTTATCATGCTGAAGATTTGTGGATCTAGTTTCCACTTGTGAGGATCCATGAGGTTTCTGCTTAGTTAGTCTGCCAGAGCATTTGTTTTTCCTGGTAGGAATTGTGCTTGCAGGTGTACTTGGGTAGGTCAATACTGTGTTCCACAAAATCATGGCTTGTCTGCAGAGGGGGTAGGAATGTGTGACCCCCTGCTTATGTACCACATAACTGTGGTGTTGTCCGTCTTTATCAGCAGCTGTCCTGGATGAAGTAGGTCCTTGAAGGCTGTCAGGGCATTTTGTACAGCTAGCATCTCTTTTTGATAGGTGTGAAGATGCCTTTGGCTTGGGGGCCATGTACCTGAATACATTTTCCTGCCATGTGGGCCCCCCAGGCATAATCTGACACATCTGTTAGTGTTTGCCTGGCTGTGAGTAAAGTGAATGGCTGTCCCTTGTTGTGGTGACAGGCCTGTGCCCACCATCAAAACTCCTGTTGCAGGCAGGGAATGAGTGAAATTAATGATTCCAGGCTGAGGCAATGTTGAGTCCAAACACTTATTAGATAACATTGCAATTTCCTCATATGCAGTCTTGCATATGGAATTAGCAGAATGCAGGAGGCCATGTAGCCCAGAGCCTGCAGAATTTTTTTTGCAGATAACTGGGTCTTTGTTGCAGTCAGTTGCCTTTGTTTGTCTGGCGTGAGAAAAGCCATCTGGGCAGTTGTACTTAAGCCTGCACCCAGGAATATTATCTCTTGACAGGAGATAAGTTTTGATTTCTTTTCGTTTACTGTGTACCCTAGGCAAATTAGTAATCTTTTTACAAATGCCAGATGCTTTAGTAGAATGTCTTTGGTCTCTGCTTGAATAAGGCAGTCGTCCAAGTAGGGATATATTTGAATTCCTCTGTCTGCAAAATGCAATTACTGGTGACAGGCATTTTGTGAAGACCCTGGGTGCAGAAGATAAGCCAAAGGGCAGCGCAGAGTATTGGTAGTGCATTGAGCCAGCTATGAATCTGAGGTATCTTCTGCAAGATTGCCTGATTGGGACATGCAGGTATGCCTCTTTGAGGTCCAAAGTTACAAGCCAAGCATTCTTTCCCAGCATAGGCAGAAGCTGTTGCAGAGTCAACATTCTGAATTTTGGTACGTCCAGAAAAGTATTTAGAATAGACAGGTCCAAAAGTGGTCTCCATGCTTTGTCCTTTCTTGGAACTAAGAAACGTCTTGAGTAAAATCCTTGCCCCTGCTCCTGTTGTGGCACTGGCTGAATGGCCCTCATGTCCATGAGAGATGTTACTTGTTTTGTGCCTCTGCCCATTGATTGTGTGGCAGGTCTGACATACCTTTTGCCTTTGGAAAGGTGTGAATGTGGAACCTGTAGCCCTGAGAGACTATGTTTAAGACCCATTTGTCCTATGTGATCGTGTGCCAATTTTGTGAAAAAAGTGCTAGCTTTCCCCCTAAGGGTGCTGCCAAGAGAGAAATGCTTGGCACTGACAGAGGGAAGTCATTGGGACGGTTTCCTATATGGCTGTGATTTGTCTTCTCTGCTTTTGGAGGTAGAAGCACCCCATTGTTTGGGCCTGTATGAGCCCTGGGGCTGTTGCCTGCCTCTAGGGCATCTGTATTGGCCTCTTTGTGGCCTGTCTGACATGGGAAACGACCAATTCTTAGAAGGCCAGTTCCTGCTAAATCTGGGTGGCTGTACCTGTAAGAAATCCTTCACTGTCTGCACAGATTTAGCTTTATCCTCCATTTTCTTCAACACCTCTTTTGCCTCAACACCAAACAAAGTTTCATGCTGTAATGGAGCATCCAATAATTTTGCTTTAACATGATCAGGCACAGTCTGTTACTTTAACGAAGCATGCCTTCTAATAACAGAACCTGTTACAGCGGTCCTGCAAGAGGCCTCCAGTGAATCATAACCACATTGCAAAGTATGTTTTCCCACTTGTTCAGCTGAATGCAATAAATCCTGCAATTCTTCGTTCTCAGAACATTCAGAATTTGTCAACATTTTCTGTTTTAACAAAGACATTAAGTATTGCTGACATTTGAGCATATGAAACTGACAATTTAAAGCCCTTACAGCCAAGGTAGCAGAAGTGTAGACTTTTTCCCCCATCTGTCCAGTGCCCTAGAATCTCTTTCTGAGGGGACATGGGTTTTAGCAGTAGCAGCCTTGACCCCTTTGGGACCCAGAGAAATAGTTTCTGGGTCAGCAGCAGGGCTTTCATATAGAAATTTATGAGAATCTGGAACCCTGTAGTACCTGTCCGGCTTAACACGTGCAGGAGGTAGAGAGTCAGGAGACAGGCCGGACTCTGAAAATACATCATCTACAATGTCTAGCACAGATGGCATTGCAAGAGGTCTGTGCTGAGGTAATAGAAGAAAATCTCTAAGCCTCTTAGAATCTGAATAATCTTGGCTCTCCCAGTGGAAATGCTCCTTTAAGGTATGCAGGGTTTCCCTAAATGAGTAATCCTCAGGAGGAGAAGCTGAAGGAATAGATTCTTCAGCATCAGAATCCTCATAGGGAGGAATAGAGTATCCCTGTATTGAAGAGAAATCAGAGGAAATGGAAACCTGATCAGAGGAATCATATTCAGTATCTTGCCTAGGCCTCTTATCAGGAGGGGGATGGGAACCCCTGATCAAAGTAATTAGGTCTTCGGCCATTTTGAGCATCTGTTTCTAAGGCATAGAAGTCTGTCCTGGAGAATGCTGTACTTGTTTCCTTGTCTTTAAAACTGTTTTTGACTTTGTCTTGGATGCTGAAGTAGGCTTGATATAAAGCTGTGTAGGTCTGAAAACACCCTCAGAAGCAGATACGTGCTCAGCGGCTCCGGACCCATCTGAGGGATTAGTTTCTGAAGGGCCAATACCTTGAGTATCCAGAGGCCTAGTTGTATCCACGTGGGAGTTGGAGGCGGCCTGTGGCTCTGAGGTAGCGGGAGTCAGGGGCTGCGAAAGCGCCTCACTGAGCACCGGCGACTGGCCTAGAAGAGGCTTCGTCATTGGTTTTGGACCTCGGATGCTTGTCCTTTTCTTTCTCCTTGCGCTTTTTATGAATTCCGGTCGTCGGTTGTTCCAACGGCATTATATAGTTAAACCTTCGGCCAAAGTAATGAAAAGCAAAATCGTACCGACGCTTAATAGTGCGTTGGTTAAATCTAGCACAAAACCGACAACTAGCAACATCGTGGTCAGGGCCTAGGCAAGGAATACAGTAAGAATGAAAATCCTTGAGGTATTTGCTTCCCACAAGAAATACAATTAACTTTTTCTGACATCAGTCTGGAGCAAGAAAAAATTTTCCCCAAGGGGGTACTTAGCTTTATAGAAGACTTTGGATCTGAAATTCAATTTTGAAAATCTAAGGAGTCGGCCGACTGGCACTTGCGAACTGCTTTTGCTTCGGGCACCGCACGGCAAGAAAGACAGAGGAAAATGGCGTCGGCTGCATCTTTTATACCCCTGGCGCTCTGACGTCAGGGAAGAAGCGACAGCAACCGACGGCGCACCAGGACTTTGGAATTCAGGCCGACTGCGGGTAACCTGCCAGCAGGATAACCCAAGTGTAATGACTGCAACAGTGAAACAAGAACATTTTGATTGTTCTGCTGAGACAGTAAATGAGGTATTTGAGGCAAGTACCAAGCTGGGAGTTGAGACATATTCCCCAGAATTGGGTACTAGTGCTGGCGAGGCCAGTCCGGAGCAATTAAGATCATTTTTGTTTTTTCCTGTCTGACCTTTAGAAAGACCTTGGAGAGAAGAAGTAGAGGGGGAAAGGCATAGACTGATAGGTTTTTCCAAATGAAGGATAGGGCATCCACTTCCATGCTTGTCTGTGATAAGTTCTTGTGCAGAATTTGTCCAGTTGATAATTTTGAGGAGAGGCAAATAGATCTATGCCTGGGCTCCCCCATTTCTGTGTTACCATGCTGAAGATTTGTGGATCCAGTTTCCACTCGTGCAGGTCCATAAGATTTCTGCTTGGGTCGTCTGCCAGAGTATTTTGTTTTCCTGGCAGGAACTGAGCTTGAAGATGTATTTGGTAAGTCAAGGCTGTGTTCCACAATGCCATGGCTAATCTGCAAAGGGGGTAGGAATGTGTACCCCCCTGCTTATGTACCACATAACCGTGGTGTTGTCAGTCTTTATAAGTAGTTGTCCTGGATGAAGCAAGTCCTTGAAGGCTGTCAGAGCATTCTGAACAGCTAGCATCTCTTTCTGGTTGATATGCAGATGCATTTGTTTTGGGCTCCATATGCCCTGAATGTATCTCCTGATGCGTCTGTAGTTAGGGTTTGGGTAGCAGGGGGCAGAGTGAATGACAGTCCCTTGTTTTGGTGACATGTCTCTGCCCACCAAAGAAACTCCTGTTGTAGGCAGGGAATGAGAGAAATCATTGTTTCCAGACTGTGACAATGTTGACTCCATAAACTTTTTAGGTACCATTGAAGTTTCCTCATATGCAGTCTTGCATATGGAATTAGTAGAATGCAGGATGCCATGAACTCCAAAGCCTGCAGAATTTGTCTTGCAGATAACTGGGTTTTTGTTGCCATCTGTTTGAAGTATGTTGTCAGTTGCCTTTGTTTGTCTGCCATAAGATAAGCCATCTAGGCAGTTGTATTGAAGCTTGCACGCAGGAATGTAATTATTTGAGAGGGTACTAGTTTTGATTTCTTTTTTGTTTGTGTACCCTAGGCATGTTAGAAGCCTTTTTACAAGTACCAGATGTTGAAGAAGAATGTCCTTGTTCTCTGCTTGAATAAGACAGTCGTCCAGGTAAGGATACATTTGTATGCTTCTTTGTCTGCAAAATGCAATTACTGGTGCCAGGCACTTCGTAAAGACCCTGGGCGCAGTAGATAAGCCAAAGGGCAGTGCAGAGAATTGGTAATGCAAAAAACCTGCCTTGAAGTGGAGGTATCTTCTGCACGATTCCCTTACTGGGATATGCAGGAACGCCTCAAGTCTAGAGTCACTTATCAAGCGTTCCTGCCCAGCATAGGCAGTAGCTGTTGTAAAGTCAGCATTTTGAATTTTGGAATGTCCAGGAACGTGCTCAAAATCGATAAGTCCAGTACTGGATGCCAGGCATCATCTTTTCTGGTTACCAGGAACAGTCTTGATTAAAAACCCTGTCCTTTTTCCTTTTCTGGTACTGGCTAAATAGTCCCCATATCCATGAGGGATGTAACTTGTTTGAGTCTCTGCCCATTGTGGATCCAAAATATTTTGAAGCAAAAATATACCGACACTTAATAGTGCATTTGTTAAATCTAGCACAAAACCGACAACAAGGCACATTATGATCTGGGCCTAGGCAAGGAATACAGTACAAATGAAAATCCCTATGAGGTATTTGCTTCCCACAAGTAATTCAATTATTAACTTTGACTGACATCGGTAAGCAGCAAGAAAAAAAGTTTCCCCAATGGGGTACTTAGCATTAGTTGAAGACTTCGGTTCTGAAACTCGAATGTGAAAATTTCAGGAGTCCGCCGACTGGCACTTACCAACTGCTTCTGCTAAGGGTATCGCGCGGCAAGAAAGACTGAATAAAATGGCGTCTGCTGCATGTTTTATACCCCTGACGACCTGACATCATGGAAAAGGAGACAGCAACAGACGCAGGACCTGAGACTTTGTTATTCAGGCCGACTGAGGGAAACCTGCCAGCAGATTACCCAAATGTAATGACTGCAACAATGAAACATGAAGAACATCGCCTCTTGCGGGGTTTAACAGGAGGGGATGAGCCCTCCGACCCAGAAATAGCCTCAGAGAAAGGAGATTTGAGGAGACCTTTCAAAATTAACTTATTCTTCCTCTCAAGATTCCTGGTAGAGAAATTTTTACAAATCCCACACAGAGGATCCACAGTCAGGTGGGAAACATTAAGATAGTAAACACATACGTCACGGGCTTCGGAAAACAGTAACTTATGGCCACAATCCTTACACCGCTTGAAACCAATGCTACTCTTCTTATCAGACATAACTGGTCTGGAGAACAGTACCAAAAAGAAGAAGAAAGGATACCCAAAAAGGGTAGGAAGAGAAAAAAAAGATTACCAATGATGGTAATGAAGAATTACCACAAGGTAAGAAAAGAGAGTAATAAAGAGCAAAGACTAAAGGGAGAGAGTGTAAAGTATACTAAAGGGTAGGAAAATATTAGTATAAACTTTTAGAAAATTTAAAATAAGAACAATGAATACATTTTCAAAACATTAGACACTTAGTTGAGGAGAGTGGCTTGACACGTCTGTACAGCAATGTGGCAAATGAGATCTCAGGTAACAGGGAGCAGAGCATTCTGGGTAGGACCTTGGCTCGAGAGTTTTTGGCTGACACGAGCTTGATATTGGCCGGCTCAGTTCCAAGAATGGAACCAATAACCCATCAGCAAGGAATGAACGAAGATTAACAACATCAGATTAATTGTTTGGCAGTGGTGGGATATCCACATCAAATATTAATTGTTTGATTGTGGTGAGTTAGCCACATCACATACTAATTGGCTTGTAGTGGTGTGGATAGTGAATTCCTGTAGCTTGTGTACAGTGATCAATGAAGGTGTTTTTGTACACTAAAATCAGCCATGCAGTGAATATTCAGAGTTCAGATCGCAACTGTTTTATCCCTTTTGTTAGCCAGTCAGGGACAGCATGCAAGCATATCGGCAGACGAGTATAGCAAGTTGACAAGGAGCCAGTTGGCTGAGATGAGTCAAGCTAAGGGACTGGTGCATGGAAACCTGACTAAAGCAGACATGATTGCAGCTTTGGTCAAAGCTGCATAAGAAAAAAACAATCAGGACGACGATCAGACTGGCTGTGGAGATGTACAACACTCAGGGAACAGACAGCTCAACCTTTTTGCAGACGACTTAAAAATCCATCTGGAGCTAGAGAGACTTGAGTTGGAGACCAGGCGTTTGGAAATGGAAGCTGCGGAGAAGGAGAGGCAGCACGAAAAGGAGATGCTGAATCTTCACCAGAGTCACGGAGGTAATGGGGAAGGGAGTAGCTGGACCCCAGAAGCACAAAAGGTTAGTAAATTTCTTCTGCAGTTTACAGAGGGGGATCATTTTGATAGTTTCATTCATATGTTTGAGAGGGTATGTAAGCAGCATGATGTTGACCAAAGGCTCTGGGTATGGTTCCCGACCCCCTTACTCCATGGTAAAGTTGTAAATGCACTTTTCAAATGATCTGACGACTGTTTCAACTATAATTCTGTACAGAATTGACTGTTATAACTGTTTCAGCTAACACCTGAAACTTACAGGAAAAAAGTTTTGTGAGCATAGACGCAAGGCAGATGAAAGTGTGTATGAATATGTTGCTGAACTAAGCACTTATTTTCATAGGTGGGTGAGTGGATGTCAGGACACCACTTTTGAAAGGGTGGCAGACCTTTTGGTGAGGGAACAAGCCTTAGCACTTTGCCTGAGGTTCTGTTTAGCTGATGGACAATGTGCTACTTCAGATGAATTGGGGAAGGAGACGACCTATACCCAGCAAGCAGGGCATCACTGCACAGGAAAGGGACACCCGGTACTGCTCATGGGTCTAAAGGAACCCAAGGTGGGCAGCCCAGACTGCCCCAACAGAATCTGACAATAGCAGGGGAAGCTACTAGTCCAGGTACACATCCAGGACCTAGGGTTAAATGTTATGAATGCAACCAGTGGGACCATGTGGCATATAGATGTCCATGGAGGCAAGGTGGGGAACAAAAGGTGAGGGAGACAGTAAGTGGGAAAGACAAAAGGCCAACAAGTAGGTTGTCTTGAGACAAAAAAGGGTACCAAATTAACACAAGAGGTTATATCCTATCGTAGTGAATGGCAAAGAGGCCATTGCTAAGAGTGAGCCTCTGACATAACCATTGTGAAGCCTGCAATGGTTACAGAGGAGCACTACTTGCCTGGAAAGTCTACTCCAGTCAGAGCTTTAGGAAGGACCCCATTCCAAATACCTTTGGCTAGGGTTCACCTTGACTGGGAGGGTGGAAAAGGAAACCATGTGTGTTTGATGATATCCCTGCAGATGTCCTGATAGGGAATGATTTTGATAATGCAGTACCATGTGCTCATGCAGTTACATGCAGTCAGGCTTGGAGACAAACATGTGGGTCGGGTAGCCTGTGGAGACCCAGAAAGACTGCACACTTGCAGCCAGGACTGGTGAGGTGGTTACTTCAGGGAGGGAACTACAATGTAGCAGTGAGACTGAAGGTGAGCCACAGCTGCTTGTGGGTACTAATGGTCCCTTGGACAGAATGACTGCAAGGGCAAAGGTGAGTAGTGGTACCCAGGCTGACAGGGAGGCACTGCTGTTAGCGGATGCCAGTCTTCCTGTGGAAGGGGAGCTGGGAAGGGTTACAAAGGGAGAACTGAGACAGGCTCAGCTATCCGACCCTACATTACAAGGGCTGAGGCAGGTAGCTAGTAAGGCACCTGATTCTCAAAAGGGAAGGGGGATTCTGTATACTGGGAGAAAGGGTTACTGTAGAGAGAGTGGACCCCTGAGGGAGGGCTACCATCTGGCGCTTCTAGCCATAGCCCATGATATTCCTTTTGCAGGTCATATGGGCATAAAACGTACAAAGAGACGTATTATGTAGAACTTCTATTGGCTTGGAATTTCCAGAGATGTAACAGGGTACTGCAGGACCTCTGAGCAGTGCCAAAAGGTAGGCAAGGCAGGAGACAAGGTGAGAGCTCCTTTGATGCTTTTGCCTGTGATTGAGGAGCCATTTCAGAGGGTAGCTATGTACCCAAAGTTCCACAGGGAAGAAGTATATCCTAGTGGTAGTGGGTTATGCTACCAGATACCCTTAGGCAGTGGCTTTCTCATCCATTGAAGCAGAAAAGATGTAAAATCCTTTGTTAGAGATTTTCAGCAGGGTAGGTTTCCCAAAAGAAATACTGACTGACAGGTGCCAATTTAATGTCAGACCAGCTGGGTTGTCTGTGGAAGTACTGTGGGGTGAAGCACCTGAAGACCACCCCCTACCATCCCCAGACTAATGGTCTTGTTGAGAGGTTAAACTCTACAATCAAGTCCATGCTATGGGCATTTGCAGACCAGTTTAAGAGGGAGTGGGACAACTGCCCCATCTGTTACTTGCTTACAGAGAGGTTCCCCATGAATCCACAGATTTTTCACCCTCTGAATTGTTGTATGGGCATAGGGTGAGGGGGCCTCTAAATTTAATTCGAAATGAGTGGGAAGGTGAGTGTGAATCTCACAAGGAGTCTGTTGTGGCATGTGTCTTAAACCTCAGGACAAGGCTCAGGGAACTCATGGTCTTGGTCCAGGAGAACCTGGCAGAAATCCAACAGAAAAAGGTCTGGTACAACAGGATTGCTCGAGCTAGACAGTACACTGTAGGGCAGCAGGTAATGGTTCTCATTCCTGTCAGACACAACAAGCTGCAAGCAGCTTGGGAGGAACCCTATAAGGTAGTAAGAAAGGTAAAGTGATGTTAACTACATGGTAGAACTGCTAGGCAGGGGCACAAATTGTACCATGTTAACATGATGAAACCTTACCATTATAGGGAGACCCTTGTGCTGAGTATTTGCAGTGGATTGCAGGAGTCTGAGGGAGATCTGGTGACTGATCTCCTCAGTGAGGCTCAGACAGACACCTCAGTGGAAGGGGTAGCAATGTCTCAGCAGCTATCTCCTACCCAGGCTCGAGAAATCCGAGCAGCGTTACAGGAGTTTGGGGGCATGTTCAATGGGAAACCAGGGTGCACCACCAGATGGATGCAGGACCCCAAAGGCTTATTAGGCAGGTCCCTTATAGGGTGCCTGAGACAATCAAACAGACTCTGAGGGAGGAGATACAGGAAATGTTGGAATTAGGGGTAATTCAAGAGTCCAAAAGTCTCTGGGCCGCCCCAGTGGTGCTGGTGCCAAAGAAGGATGGCAGTACCAGGTAATGTGTTGAATACACGAAATTAGTCACACAGAGTCAGAAGCTTACCCCATGCCTAGGACAGATGAGGCCCTAGAGCAGCTGGGTGGAGCTAAGTATCTTACCACCACTGATTTTACCAAGGGTTACTGGCAGGTGCCCTTGCCTCCCAGTGCTAGAGAGAGGTCAGACTTTGACACTCCCTTTGGCTTGTATGAGTTCACAAAGATGACCTTTGGGATGAAAAATGCCCAAGCGACTTTCCAGAGACTGGTAGATCATATCCTAGAAGGAGGGTTTGCCCTTGCTTACCTAGACGATATTGCCATCTACAGCCATTCCTGGCAAGAGCACCTTCAATATGTCAAGGAGGTGCCAGGCAGACTACAGAGGGAATGGTTGACCATTAAGCCCAGCAAATGTCAGGTGGGTATGGCAGAGGTCTCCTTCTTGAGACAGAGTGGGGAGTGGTAAGATCAGGCCAGAACCTGCCAAAGTGGAAGCCATTCAGGCATAGCCTGCACCTGTTACCAAAAAGCAGGTGAGGTCATTCTTAGAGACAGCAGGGTATTACAGAAAGTTTGTACCCAGTTATAGCACCATATCTGCTCCCCTCATAGACCTGACAAGGAATAACAGGCCAGATAAGGTAGTGTGGACCACAGCATGTGAGCAGGCATTCCAGAAGCTTAAGGAAACTTTGAGAGGAGTCCCTGTGTTAGCCAGTCCAGATTATAGCAAAGAATTTGCTCTGCAGGTGGATGCTTTGAACCATGGGGTGGGGGTTGTACTTAGCCAGACTTCTTCAGAGGGAGATTACCCACTGGTTTATCTCAGTCGTAGGTGCCAACGCAGGGAGGAATGCTATGCAGCTGTACAAAAGGAATGTCTAGCCATAGTGTGGGCACTGCAAAAACGTCAGCCTGATATGTATGGAAGAAAATTCACTGTAGCTACAGATCACAATCCCCTAACATGGTTACACCGAGCCAGCCAGCAAAATGCCAAGTTGCTAAGATGGAGCCTAGGGTTGCAAGCATATATGCCAGTGCAGCACTGCAGTGGGATTAGCAATGCCAATGCAGATGGCCTCTCAAGACAGGGAATGGGGTAAGGTACACTCAGATAGACCTAACCCTCTCAAGCAATGTTTCTCAATGGTCACTTGACAAGCTTGCTTGAGTTCGCAGGGGAGGGAGAAATGTGAAAATCTGAAAGGCTGCCAGCCCAGCTAGATAGAATTTTATAGATAAATCTATGTCATTGTAAATATTAATATAATCCACAGGCTGTTCAACAAATCTAAGAAAACTAAATGTAAGAACAACTATGGCATATGTTCTGAACTTCAAAAATGTAACCACAGCGCACCTTGCTGGAAGAAAACTGATAAAGTAAAGTATTTTATCTCAAAACACAGAGACAGGAAGTCTGGACTAAAACTGTCAAGAATGATGTAATCTAAAATGGGTCAGCAGTGATGTATTATCAATTTAACAGATCTGAGAGAGAAAGAGAGAGTATTTTGCATTTGTCTTCAGAACTGACAACATCATAGGTAGGTACTAGGCTATCAGCTCGAAGGCATTTATAGGCCTAGCCAGAATGTGTTGGCTTTCGCTGCCCCCTTAGATTAGATCCCTGTGTCTCTGTCCAGCACAGCCACTGACATGATCCCTGGGATAAACTGTTTCCCATCCACCAGTCAAGGTTTCTTTTGAAGAGAGTTAGCGAGGAGCTCTGCCTAATGTAGATCGGAATCTTGTTCCAAAGCTTGGGAAGTCTCTGGGACAGGAATCTATCCCTCCAGCATGTCCTATTTATTGTTGTGGTGAGGTTTAGATCCCTAGAGCATGTGGCTCAAGGGAATAAGGTTTTCTTTAGATGGAGCATGTCCATCAATTCTGGTTTGGACATTGCCTTGTATGTCAGGCAGAGATCACCTCTGAGTAGGCGGTATGCAACAGAGTACAGCTGGAGTTTCTTCAGTCGAACTGCAGAAGGCATCTGTTTGAGGCCAGTGAAACCCTTGGTGAGGTACTTCTGTGGTCTTTCCAGCTGTTGCAGGTGTCTTGTAAGGTACATCTCAAATGGGGCGATGTCCTCTATGATGTGTCTGATGAGTGATGAGTAGAGGGGCACAAAGACCTCTTTTGATCTGGATGCGAACCCTTTTGTGATTAGGTGGGTCACGTAGAAGGATTTTCTAACCACTTTGGCAATGTGATTATCAAAGGTGAGATTACTATCTACTTGGGTCCCCAGATCCCTTATTACGTTTTCCGTATTTAGGGGACTACCACCTATGTGGTAGTTTGTGGGTACTTTGTTTTTTTCCAAAGGGGATGATTATGCACTTGTTGGCATTTAGCTTACGGCCATGATTTTGACACCAGGTATCCATCTCAGTAAGACCCTTTTGGAGGATTGTTTGTTAGCCGGAGAGTCAGTTACAGCCACTAGTTTGCAGTAGTCTGTGAACTTAGTTAGCCATAGTCCTCCTGTGCTTGCCTGTACATCTGAGAAGTATATGCCGAACAGGAGGGGTCCTAGGCCTGAGCCCTGGGGAATGCCACTTGCAACTGGTTTAGAGTCGGACCTAACTCCTGCAACTCTCACCATGTGGGTTCTGTCCGTGAGCAAGTTGGCAACCCATCTTGTGACATAGGGGTTTATGTTCAGGCTGTTGAGCTTGTTTATAATACCAGAATGGGGAATGGTGTTTAAGGCCTTAGCGAGGTCTAGGTAGGCTGTGTGTACCACCTTTCCCTCGTCTATAGCCTTGGTAACCGTCTCAAAGAAGTCCACCAGGTTTAGGAGGCATGATCTGTCTGTCCTTAAAGCCGAACTGGGTAGGGTCCAGTGTTTGGAGGTTCCCAATGTCTGTTAATGAGTTCCATGAGGCGCTCCACTGCCTTGCACACCAAGTTGGTCAGGCTTATAGGCAATCGTTCCCAGGGTCTGTTGTGGCTCCACCTTTGTGGAGCGGAATAACCATTGCTGTGCGCCACTCTATGGGTATGTAGCCTGTGGAGAGGCTGACCTTCAACAGTGTGTTTAGGTGAGGAGTTAGCTCATCTTTGAGCTCGTGTAGAACGCAGCCTGGGACACCATCCAGTCCCATTGATGCTGTGTTTTTGGCTTTGGAGAGGGCTGTTTTAACCAGAGTGTCTGATTTCAGGGACTCTACATTCTTCTGGTATGGTTATAGGCCCTTTTGGGGGTGAGAGGGGGTTGAAGTTTGCGCTGAACCTGTCTGCCAGGATGTTGGGGATATCAGTTGGTTCGGTGTATTTTGTGCCATACTGCACTAACTCCGAACAGATCTGAGCATTGCCACTTAGATTCTTGACATAGCTAAAGAATGCCTTGTGGTTAATCTTTGGAGTCCTTGGCAATTTTTCTTTCAAAGCTCGTGTTGGATGATTTTTATGAGGGATCGTAGTTTCTTGCAGATACTGATCAGGGATGTCTTCCTTTCTTGGGAGTTTACTCTTTTCTGTACTAGTTTTCTCCTTCTATTGTATAGCTGGTTTATGCCAGGAGTCCACTAGACTGGTTTCGTTTTCTTGGAGGAGTGAGTCTTGGTTTTGCTTGGGATGGCACGATCCATGCATTCTTGTAGGTGCCCGTAGAATGCATTAGTAAAGGATTTTGCAGCTTGGACAGCGTTATCCTTCAGCATGGGGGGCTTTGAAACTTTCCACCTCGGTCTTAAGTAACGTGAAGTTTGCTTTTGAAAAGTTTTTCATGGTGGTTTCCTTGTCCGGGGTGGAATGTGGATATCTAAAGTGAGGGGTTGACCGCTGTTGTGGAACACTGGTCGCCCATGTTGGTGATGACCTGTTGGTGATGACCAGGTCCAATATGTTGTCACCTCTGGTGGGAGTTGTTGACCAGTTGAACCAGGCCGTTTGAGTTTATAAATTCTAGGAAATGTTGGGCAAGGGAGTTAGTACTAGAGTAGTTCTTCCAGTTAATGTTTGGGTAATTGAAATCACTGAATATTAGGGTGTTTGGTAGGACCTTTATGTTTCCCAGTGTTTGCAGAAACACGAAATGGGGGTCCTGGGACATGGTGGGTGATCTGTAGCAAGCTAAAATTTGAATTGCAATTTTGCCCATTGTTAGCTGCACGTGGATGATCTCTGAAGCATCATGCTGTGCCACTAACCTGGGAGGTGTGGGTATCCTTGATGAATAGATATGCCTCCGCCTTTTGTATTTCGGTTTGGGTTCTGTGACCGAAATGTATGGTATGAGTTGTAGCCTGGTAGTGCTGGGGTGCTCTCTGGAGCTTTAAACCAGGTTTCTGTTACTGCAGATATATCGATTTTCTCCATACTGAAAAGAGCCTTGAGTGTGTGCATTTTGAGGTTTAGACTTCTGGCACTGCGTAGCATTACCCTCAGTTTTTCGTTACTTGTGCTATTTACAGCGGTGGGTTTGTCTTTTGAACCTTGCCTGAAAAAGGCACTATGGGGTGGCAAGAGCCTTGGCCAGTATTCAAAAGCCTAAGGGTGACAGGTGCAAGCCATCTCTAGTGAAGCAGCATGGCTTGTCAAGCATGTCATCCCAGGCGGACTTGCACTGGATTCCCCTTTGAATGACACCAGAAACTTAGCCAATTGTTGAAATCGAGAATTTTTTCTTTATACCGTGGTATCACTCTTGGTGAGGGCAGGATGCTACTCAGGGTCAGGGTCATACCGGCCTGGGCTACGTGATCAGAGAGCTCTTCCATGTCTCTCGCCACGTAGTCCAGGGAGGTACAGCTCAGGTCATGCGCACCAACATGGACAATGACAGAGTCATATTTGTACTTGTTCTGGAGTGACCTGAGTGCTTGTGTTATATGGCGGATCCTGGCACCCAACAGGCAGCTAACAGTAACCTTCACCTTATTCAGCCTAGTGAGTGGGATGTCAGTGTGGGCTGGTTTCTCCCTTTCTCTCCAGATCCCCAATAAGACTCCCCCACTGGCACAGCTATAGAGTGGAGTTCTTAGCCAGGGTTCCAAGATAAGTCCTCCCAGCACTCCCCATGCCCAACCAGTGCTTCATGTCCCTGCTCAAGTAGCTCACACAGACACACACACACAGACACACACACACACACACACACACACACACACACACACACACACACACAGACACACACACACAGACACACACACAGACAGACACACACAGACACACAGACACACACACACACAGACACACACACAGACACACACACACACAGACACACACACACACAGACACACACACACACAGACACAGACACAGACACACACACACAGACAGACACACACAGACAGACACACACAGACACACACACACACACACACACAGACACACACACACACACACACAGACACACACACACACACAGACACACACAGACACACAGACACACAGACACACAGACACAGACACACACACAGACACACAGACACACAGACACACACACACAGACACACAGACACACACACACACACACACACACACACAGACACACACACACACACACAGACACACACAGACACACACAGACACACACACACACACACAGACACACACACACACACCGCACTTGCTTGCTCTGTAAGCACGATCATAGACTTAAGTATTTCTCTTAGAAATAGAAAATAGTAAGATTTAGTCTAGCTGTCTTCTATATTTATGTCGGACTACCCAACAATACTGTTTTATAGTTTGCTGTGATTTCTGAACTCGTGACTAGCACTGTGTTGAACTGAGAAGATTTGTCTTGTGTTTTTATTATTTATTATTAAATATTTTTAAACCTTTCAACTGTGACTGTTTTGTGTAGAGATGATTTAAGCTCTAGAGTGCTTGCATGTATTTAGTGATACTGTACTAATCCACTCCAATAGCCTTAAAAGTTCTTGTCACACTTACTAACTAGATAACAGTATTACACAGCAAAATTGGTCACCCTTTGGGAAGGGCCTTATAGTAGCTGATAAGTACGGGTTCTGGTGGCAGTGGATTACTACTTTATAGCCTGGGCAGAAGGGGCATACCTAGTGAACCTGTGTCAGCCTTCCCCAGGAGTGTCTGTGCATTTGTATATAAATCATATCTCAAAGTCTGCGTGTGTGTGTCAGCTACTTGGGCAGGGACATGAAGCACTGGTTGGACATGGAGAGTGCTGGGAGGACTTGGCTTGGAACCCTGGCTAAGGACTTCACTCTACAGCTGTGCCAGTGGGGAGAGTCTTATTGGGGAGCTGGAGAGAAAGGGTGAAACCAGCCCCAGACTGACTGATCTCTGTGTACTCTTAAGGGAAACTCTACTTTACTGTGTGTGTACTTGCTATCCTTCCCAATGTGCATGCCCCTCACTGGTGCTAGTGATGAGGACTGAGGCTCCTTGATTACTGGGCCAGTGCACACGTGTCGCACACCCATTAATGTTTGGCAGGTTAATACTTTATACAGTTTTTTTTTGTTTTCAACAACATTGGAACATATGTCTCATTTTTACAATACTTTGTTTTAATAAAAATCCTCAAACAAAACACAAATTCCCAGAACCTATTAACCTTAGCACAAATACATATAACCAAATAAATCTTCAAATAATGAAGTTTAAACCTCCTAACAGAAACATTTGTGCCCAATAAGGTACATAGTAGAGCTAACAAAACCCACAATTTGCATGCTTTGCTATCCCACTACTCACCAGATATAGTCAACTGAACAGAAACATGGCTAAAACCACACATCAACAACAACGAAATCAGTCTGCCAAGTTACAATACTCTAAGAAAAGAAAGAATAAACAAAATAAAAAAAAAATCAATAAAAAAAACAAATAAAACAAAATCCAAGGCAATGAACGCAGCAGAGGATACGTAGTGTGAAGAAAACAATATTTTAATCCAACGACCGTTACAACTCTCTAAATAGCAATTACAAGCAGTCAAGCCACAAAAACCAATTCAAGTTGAGCGCGCTTTCACTTTGCCAATACAAAGTTTCATCAGAACTAAGATCACCTGATGCAAGGCATTTAAATACGTACATTGTAATTAAACAATATAAATCTTAGAAAGACATGACACCTTGCTAAAAACCTGATATCAAAGCTATTGTACCATTAAAAAATTCACAGTAAAAAACAGAAAAAAAAATCATAATTATTTATAATACATAAACTTGACATTACTTTATCCTAACATAAAAAAACAAACAACATAAATGAAGAAAGTGCACAAAACAAACATTGTATGTGACTTGCTAGTTGAATATATAAAACATCTAAAACAACTAAAACAATCCACAGGTAATAAGTTGCATAATAAAATATAAAATCAGTACATATGAATGTATTAACATACCTAACATGACTCTATATTGCACAATCCCCTAATAAATACAATGGGTCCACATAATGAAAACTTCAAACAGGGCATCCCGAAAACACCATAATCTGACATTTCTAATATAAAAAGTAAATAAATACATAAATAATGAACAACCCCATTCAAAAATAATGTCAC
Organism: Protopterus annectens; assembly: GCF_019279795.1. Lineage (NCBI taxonomy): Eukaryota > Metazoa > Chordata > Ceratodontiformes > Protopteridae > Protopterus > Protopterus annectens. The sequence continues at coordinate 378,171,709 of NC_056737.1, read as the reverse complement.
AACTTAGCCCGCCTTAATTTCAATACACTACTAATACTGATGTAGTCGTTCAGGCCCAGGGGTCTACCAGCGTCAGTTTTTAACTGTCAAAATAATTCTCTAAACTCGACCCTGGACTCCCAGTTGCCACCCCGGGGATCCATTGCCACTTGTTCTAATACAGCAAATTTAATGTTCATATTATGACAAATTAATGAATGTTTATAAAAAGCATAAGATTCTTTTTCTTTACTTATTTCATAAAGATGTTCGTAAATTCTTTTTCTAAGGGTACGTGTAGTTTTTCTATGTAAAAACTGTTACAACTTAAACATATACCAATATAAATGAATCCCCTTGTACCACAATTATAACTAAGGCGGGCTAAGTTGTGACATTATATTTGAATGGGGTTGTTCATTATTTAAGTATTTACTTTTTATATTAGAATTGTTAGATGATGACGTTTTTTTCTGGATGCCCTATTTGAAGTTTTCATTATGTGGACCCATTGTATTTATTAGGGGATTGTGCAATATAGAGTCATGTTAGGTATGTTAATACATTCATATGTACTGATTGTATATTTTATGATACAACTTATTACCTGTGGATTGTTTTAGTTGTTTTAGATGTTTTATATATTCAACTAGCAAGTCACATACAATGTTTGTTTTGTGCACTTTTTTCATTTATGTTATTTGTTTTTTATGTTAGGATAAAGTAATGTCAAGTTTATGTATTATAAATATATAATTCTGATTTTTACTGTTTTTTACTGTGAATTTTGTAATGGTCCAATAGCTCTGATATCAGGCTTTTAGCAAGGTGTCATGTCTTTTTAAGATTTATATTGTTTAATTACAATGTACATATTTAAATGACTTGCATCAGGTGATCTTAGTTCTGATGAAGCTTTGTATTGGCAAAGTGAAAATGCGCTCAACTTGAATTGTTTTTTGTGGCTTAACTGCTTGTAATTGCTGTTTAGAGAGTTTTAACTGTCGTTGGATTAAAATATTGTTTTCTTCACACTATGTATCCTCTGCTGCGTTCATTGCCTTGGATTTTGTTTTTTTATTGGTTTTTGCTCTTTTCTGTGTTTCTTGGAGAATAAACAAAAAAGGAGGTGGTGTAGCCATCCTATACGAAGATCATTTAAAACTAGAACTCCAACATGCCCTCTCCCCCCAGACCTAGCAAACACTGAACAAATCATAGCCAAATTAACCATCAACCCCAAAATAACACCTTAACACAGGAGGTGGATACCATCCCACCAGGTAACAACATACCCACTCTGGAAAGTCTATTGCAATGGTGTACTATTATCACTCCCCCAGGAGACTATCTTAATGGGAGAATTCAACACAGACCGGCTTCTATGTTCCTCCCCAAGCCCCAGTATGCATATCAATCTCTATGGCTATACCCAAATGATCTCAGCCCCCACCAGAACTGACAAAACCACTAAACGTGAATCCATCCCTCCACTTATCAGCCCACCTAAGGTACCCTTCCTGATAATCTAAATGACCACTGCCCAGCATTTCTCTTAAGAAATTGTAACCAAGTACCACATCCAACCAATTTCTGCACAATCAGAAGCAAACAATTTAACCCAGACAAATTTATCTCTGATCTGTAAAACTGTAATTAGAAACATATAAAATAACTGCCATTAGATGAAGCAGTACTCTCCATCAAGAACACCTTTCTCGAAATTCTTAATACCCACGCTCCAACTAGAAAAATTCAAGTAAAATCAAACTACGCATCCTGGTTAACCAAATATACTAGATTAGTACTCAAAGACAGGGACAAGGCCTGGTTAAAGTTCCATAAGAACAAAACCAGCAGCACTAAACAACTTTTCCTGGAACTTTGAAATAAAGTTAAGAAATTGATTAAAGCCGACAAAACTATTACCATAACATCCAAATTAAACACCAGAATAACCCACAAAAATTCTGGGCAGCTGTAAACAACCTGTTACAACCAGGCAAGAATCCCACACCTATGCCTAATACATCTAACAGCTGTGAAAGCATTGCCAGGCAGTTTAACAACTATTTTACAGAATCGATGCAATCCCTGTCAAACAACCTAAATACCTCAACAACTCCCACTCCAAAAGCAAATACCAAAACTCCCCCTCAAAATTGCACTAACCTTTTCAAAATAAAACGGGTCCCAACCCACCTGATCAAAAAACTACTAAAAAAACTAAAACCAACTACCTTAGCTGCTGATAATCTCTCCGCAGACTTCCCAAAACTAGCATCAGAGGCTATCTGCTACCCAATAACCATACTTATAAACAGACCCGTCACTGCAGCACGTTCCCATTATCTGGAAAATCTCATACATTATACTCCTGCACAAAGGAGGTAGCTCCTGTGAACTAACCAATTATTGCCTCATTGCCATCCTCTCGCCCCATCTAAAATCCTGGAAAGAGTCATTCACTCAACTCATGGACTATTATCACACACTCAACATGGTTTTCGCCCTGTCCATAGCACAACAGCCCTTTTATCCTTCACAAATACTATTAATCACCTCAGAACCACCTCCCACATCATATCAGCAATATTCCTAGACCTGTCAAAAGCATTTGACATGGTCAATCATCACAAACTCATAAGTCCTCTCCTCCCACAACCTGTGCAACACAACTATAGCATGTTTCCAAAGCTATTTAACACAGACAACAAACTGTCCTTTGGCAAGAATCTCTCTCTCCCCTACTACAGATCACCTTAAGGGTACCCCAAGGCTCCTTCCTTGGACCTCTTCTTTTCTCCCTATTCACCAACCACCTCCAGTCTGCCACCCCCCCCAAGACTATTCAGTATGCTGATGACTCCACTCTGATCTGCATCTTCCCTTCGTGTCCTGTAATCTACCACCCAGGACACCTTCCCCTCAGTAGAAACATGGCTAACAAACTCCAAACTATTAAATTCCAATAAAACTAAACTTATGCTTTTCTACCCCACCTTAAACCCCCTTTTCCCCACAAACTTTCAGATCTTCTCTAAGAAAAAAAACAAACTACCCCCGACCCACATACCAAACTTATGGGTGTTATCGACAATAGCCTAAAATTTGATCTCTATACAGACCAATCCATCAAAAAAGTACACAAAAACCTTGGTATCCTCTATAGAAATAAATACCCACCTACAAACACAAAAAGCAACAATTGCTAGAAAGTACACTTGTGTACACTTACCATAAATGTAGATGTTCGAGTGTATTCACTGTTGCAGTCATTACATTTGGGTAATCCTGCTGGCAGGTTGCCCTCAGCCGGCCTGAACTCCAAAGTCTTGGATCCTGCGTCGGCTGCTGTCACCCCTTCCCTGATGTCAGGTCGTCGGGGGTATAAACGAAGTAGCCGACGCAATTTTCTTCAGTTTTTCTTGCCCCAGATGTCATGTGCCCCTTAAAAGGGTAGCCACATTTTATATATATATATATACATATATATATATATATATGCATATATATATATATATATATATATATATATATATATATATATATATATATATATATATATATATATATATATATATATATATGCATATATATATATATATATATATATATATATATATATATATATATATATATATATATATATATATATATATATATATATATATATATATAATCAATAAATGCACCAATATAAATTTTACCTTCATCTATAAGCAAATACACCACATAGGTTGTATAAATCAGAGAAGGAAAGATAAGATCCATAGAAAAAAGGGGGATGGCGGGTGGGTAACCTGGACTGCAACAGTGAATACACACTAACATCTACATTTATGGTAAGTGTACACAACTGTACTATGTTCTTCGTGTTTCACTGTTGGTTATTACAGTTGGATAGAGTCCCAAAGCTATGGTTCAGAGGCTGGAGCTAAACAGCATTAGGAGTGGCTATGAGGCCCTGCAGAACTGCAGTGGCAAAGCTTGCCCTGGATTTAGAGTAGAATGGCAGATGATAATGCTTTGTAAAGGTGTGCACTGAACTCCAAGTAGCACCTCTAAAATGTCTCTGGTTGGTACTCCCCTGAGAAAGGCTGCTGAAGTGGCTGCAGCTCTGGTGGAATGTGGCCTAATGCCCTTAGGCACTGGCTTGCCATGGTGTGAATAACATAAACGAATGCATGGCCTATCCACTTTGAGATAGTCTGCTTTGAGATAGCCTTTCCTTGTGATCCTGCAGCATATGCCACTAGTAACTGCTCTGTCTTCCTGAAAGCTTTGGTACTGTCCAAGTAGAATCTAAGCTGTCTGTGCATGTCCAAAGACTGCAGAATTCTCTCCCCTTTGTTCTGTGGATTTGGATAAAAAGTTGGCAGATGAATAGTTTGGTTAAGAGCCACACTGGACACCACTTTAGGCAGAAATGTTGGGTTTGTTCTCAAAGAGACCCTGTCCGGATAAAAAATGATAAAAGGTTCCACAGCCATGAGTGCCTGTAGCTCTGAAACACATCTTGCAGAAGTAATTGCTAGGAGCAGAGCTGTTTTCCAAGATAAAAGCTTTATATCAACAGTAGCAGCTGCCTCAAAAGGAGGCAGGGTGAGCTTTTCCAAAACATAGTTGAGGTCCCATGCAGGTATTGGTGATCTCCTTGGAGGCCTTAGATTTTTGGCTCCTCTGAGGTACTGCTTTAATAAAGGATGAGAAAAAATGGTGGATCTGTATTGTAATGAGCCTAAATGGCAGAGGCATAAATTTTAATTGATGAAAAATGATAGGCCTTTGTCCAGCATCTCAGTTAAGTATTGCAAAATCTGGGGAATATTTGGTACAGTTGTATCAGTTCCTTGTGCCTGGTTCCAAGCACAGAATGTCTTCCATTTTCCAGCACAAGACTTTCTTGTACTAGGCCTTCTGGCTTCCAGAATGACATCCATCACAGCTTTGCTGAGAGGTGTTTTTTGTATGACTACATTTTCTTCCATGCTGCCAGGTTTAATGTCCTGAGTTGGCTGTGCAGGATCTGATTGTTTTGCTGGGACAGTAGACTAGGTATTTGAGGTAAGGTCCAAACTAGGTAACAAGACAAGTTTCTTGGGATTGGATACCAGTACTGGCGAGGCCAGTCTGGGGCAATCAGTATCATCTTTGGTTTCTCCTGTCTGACCTTTAGGAGTACCTTGGGGAGGAGAGGCTGTGGAGGGAAGGCATATACTGACAGTTATTTCCAGCTGAAAGATAGGGCGTCCACTTTCCATGCTTGTCTGTGATAAGTCCTTGTGCAGAATCTTTTTAGTTGGCAGTTGTGAGGGGAGGCAAATAGATCTATGGGGCATCCCCATTTCCCTGTTATCATGCTGAAGACTTGTGGAACAAGCTGCCACTCATGGGGATCCATGAGGTTTCTGCTTAGTTCGTCTGCCAGAGTATTTTCCTTTCCCGACAGGAATTGCGCCTGCAAATGTACTTGGTAAGTCAAAACTGTGACCCACAATGTCATGGCTAGTCTGCAAAGGGGGTAGGAATGTGTGCCCCCCTGCTTGTTTATATACCACATGACCGTGGTGTTGTCTGTCTTTATCAGTAATTGTCCCGGATGAAGTAGGTCCTTGAAGGCTGTCAGGGCATTTTGAACAGCTAGCTTCTCTTTTTAATTGATATGTAGATGCATTTGGTTTGAGGTCCATGTGCCCTGAATGCATCTTCCTGCCATGTGGGCCCCCCAGGCATAATCTGATGCATCCGTTGTTAGTGTCTGCCTGGCTGGGGGTAATGTGAATGGCTGTCCCTTGTTCTGGTGACAAGCCTTTGCCCACCATCAAAACTCCTGTTGCAGGCAGGGAATGAGAGTAATCATTGTTTCCAGGCTGTGGCAATGTTGAGTCCAAACACTTTTTAGGTACCACTGAAGTTTCCTCATACGCAGTCTTGCATATGGAATTAGTAGGATGCCGGATGCCATGAAGCCCAAAGCCTGCAGATTTTTTCTTGCAGATAACTGGGCCTTTGTTGCCAACATTGTGAAATAGGTAGTCAGTTGCCTTTGTTTGTCTGACGCAAGATAAACCATCTGGGCAGTTGTATTCAAGCTTGCACCCAGGAATGATACATCTTGAGAGGGTACTAGTTTTGATTTCTTTTCATTGACTGTGTACCCTAGGCATGTTAGAAGTCTTTTCACAAACGCCAGATGTTGAAGAATGTCCTTGTTCTCTGCTTGAATTAGACAGTCGTCCAAGTAAGGGTATATTTGTATTCCTCTTTGTCTGCAGAATGCAATTACTGGTGCCAGGCACTTTGTAAAAACCCTAGGCGCAGTAGATAAGCCAAAGGGCAGTGCAGAGAATTGGTAATGTATTGAACCAGCCTTGAATTTGAGGTGTCTTCTGCACGACTGTCTGATTGGAACATGCAGGTATGCCTCTTAGGTCTAAAGTCACAAGCCAAGCGTTCTTGCGCAGCATGGGCAGAAGCTGCTGCAAAGTCAACATTTTGAATTTTGAAATATCCAGGAATGTGTTCAGAATAGATAGGTCCAGTATCTGTCTCCAGGCCTTGTCCTTTCTGGGTACCAAGAACAGTCTTGGGTAAAATCCTTGTCCCTGCTCTTGCTCTGCTACTTACTGAATGGCCCCCATGTCCATGAGGGATGAAACTTGTTTTTGTGCCTCTGCCCATTGATTTTTTGGCAGATCTGGCCAGGCGTTTGCCTTTGGCAGAGAATGGAAATAGAATTTGTAAGCCTTGTGACACTATGTTTAGAACCCATTTGTCCTGAGTTATAATGTGCCAATTTTGAGTGCTAATTTTCCCCCTAAGGGTGCTGCCAGAAGATAAGTGCTTGGTGCAGGTAGGGGAAAGTAATTGGGACTGCTTTCTGTATGTTTGTGCTTTATCTTCTCCAGCTTTGGAGGTAGAAGCACCCCATTGTTTTGACCTATAAGAACCTTGCGCCTGGGATCTGCCCCTTTGAGGTCTGTCTGATGCAGGGAAAGGACCAATTTTTTGTAGGCCAGTGTCTACTAAACCTAGGTGGCTGTACTTGTAAAAACTCTAACAGTTTGCATAGATTTAGCTTTTGTCTTCCATTTTCTTTAACATCTCTTCTGCCTTAGCACCAAACAAAGTATTATGCTGTAAAGGTGCATCGAGTAACTTAACTAACATGATCAGGCAGATTTTGTTCCCTTAACCAAGTATGCCTCCTAATTACAGAACCCGTAACTGCAGCCCTGCAGGAGGCCTCCAAAGAATCAAAACCACATTGCAAAGTATGCTTTCCAGCTTGTTCAGCTGCATGCAATAAATCCTGCATTTCCTTGTTTTCAGCACATTCACAATTTAACATCATTTTCTGTTTAAGCAATCCCATGAGATGTTGCTGACACTTGAGCATATGAAACTGACAGTTTAAGGCCCTTATAGCCAAAGTTGCAGATGTGTAAACCTTTTCTCCCCATCTATCCAGTACCCTTGAATCTCGGTCAGAGGGGGGTTGGGTTTTTTGCTGTAGAGGCCTGGACTTCCTTGGGACTCTGTGAAATAGTTTCTGGGTCAGCAGCAAGGTTTTTAAAAAGAAATTTGTGTGTGTCAGGAACCCTGTAATATCCGTCAGGCTTAACAGGAGCTGGAGGTAAGGAGTCAGGGGTCAAACTAGACTCCGAAAACACATCATGTACAATGTCTAACACAGGGGGAATGGCTAGAGGCCTGTGCTGTGGTAGTAAAAGTAAATCCCTGAGCCTCTTTTTAGATTCTGAAAAATCTTGGCTTTCCCAGTGAAAATGCTCCCTCATGGTATGCAAGGTTTCCCCAAAGGAATAATCCTCAGGAGGGGATGCTGAAGGTATAGATTCTTCAGCATCAGAATCCTCATAGGGGGCTAAAGAATATCCCTGATCAGAAGAGGAATCAGAAGAAATAGAAACCTGATCTGAAGATTCACAGTCGGTCTCTTGCCTAGCCCTCTTATCAGGAGGGGAGGTAATCAACTCTTCAGCCATCTTGATCATCCGTTTTTTGGGCATAGAGGCCTGTACACATGGCTCATGAGTTTGTTTCTTTGCTTTAAAAGCTGCTTTAGTCTTTGAAGCTGAAGTCATTTTAATGTAAAGATGTTGTGGTCTGAATACACCCTCAGAAGCTGGTACCTGCTCAGTGGCTCCAGACCCATCTGAGGGATTAATGTCCGAGGCTCCAATACTTTGAGTATCCAGCGGCATGGCTGACACCACGTGGGAGTCAGTAGCGGCCTGCGACTCTAAAGTAGCGGGTGTCAGGGGCTGCAAAAGTGCCTGAGAACCGGCAACTGGCTTAGGAGAAGCTTAGTCGTCGGTCTTGGGCCTTGGTTGTTTTTCTCTATCATTTTCTTTGCGTTTTTTGTAAACTCCGGTAGTGGGATGGCTATCCGACGACATTTTAGGATAATTAAACCTGCTACCAAAATACTTTAAAGCAAAAGTATACCGATGCTTAGTGCGTTGGTTAAATCTAGCACAAAACCGACAGCCAGAAACGTTGTGATCAGGGCCTAGGCAAGGAATACAGTAAGAATGAAAATCCTTATGAGGTATTTGCTTTCCACAAGTAATACAATTATTAACTTTTTCTGACATCGGCCTGGAGCAAGAAAAAAGTTTCCCCAACAGGGTACTTAACTTTATTGAAGACTTCGGTTCTGAAACTCAAACACGAAAATTTCAGGAGTTGGGCGACCGGCACTTGCGAATTGCTTCTGCTTCGGGCACCGCACGGCAAGAAAAACTGAAAACAATGGCGTCGGCTGCTTCTTTTATACCCCTGATGACCTGACATCAGGGAAGGGGCAACAGCGGCTGCCGCAGGACCCAAGACTTTGGAATTCAGGCCGGCTGAGGGCAGCCTGCCAGCAGGATTACCCAAATGTAATGACTGCAACAGTGAAACATGAAGAACATCACACCAGTTATCTACACTTTTATATGTATCCCCTATCTTAAAAAAAAACCTCCACAAAACTGAATTAACCAAGCTTGAAACCTGTTATAACAAAAATCTCTAAATTTGCAACAAATACCCCATATAAATCCCATCACTGTCAAATCTCTCAAACAACTGAACTGGTTAGAACTCCCTCTCTCACTTCAATTAAATCAACTAACTTTAACCCACAAAATCCTTAATCAACCAGAAAAATACCCAGGCCTTAATAGCCTAGTCCAAACATACTTTGCATCTAGAGCCCTTCGCTCAAACAATAACCTACTCCAGCAAGTGACCAAAGTAAAAAAATGCAGCAGGTGAAGCCCTTTTCTCCTACTATATCTCCAAACTCTGGAACCGTCTCCGTAATCCACTTATGAATACCTCCTCACCTAAACAGTTTAAAAAATTGCTAAAAACCAACCTCACTAACTTCTGGCTATGCACCTGCCATACCCCAGGCTAGAGCAACTACCATCCTACTTACCCAGCTCACCTCTCAATTCTGCTGCCTTCAACTCTTCTGACTACATCAAAACTCCTCTTGATCTACTACGCCTGTTTCACCCCATCTATGCTTCCTTAACAGAAAACTTCTTGTAAATGAACATTAGTTCTACCCCTCAGGATGTATGTCATTCCTATGAATCATAACTATTGAAACTAGTCTTACAAAGTTACTTACTCAATCTTCTGTATAACTACATATGACTAGAAAACTAAAATTGTTTTTGAATTTAAAAATGTAGCTATCTGTTGTTATGCACTTGAAATGTATATATTGCTGTCTTCTTAAATGTTGTACCTATAATCTGTAACATCTACAGTGTAATATCTACAATGTAAACTATGTATCTCATTTGTATTGTATTTTGGAGATTTTCTCCCCGGGCCTCCGCTGGAAGAGGACACATGTCCAGATGGATTTTCCCAGTTAACACATGTAAAATAAATAAATAAATAAAAAGCTGCTAACACAAGCCCTAATTAACCTGAAACTGAGGTTATCCACGCTAAGACACTTTATTGCCTGTGCTTTTACTATCGTTAATTGGTGCCTGTTCTTTTTAATATCTTTATTCACCCTCCGCAGATGAAAAAACTACTTGCATACTTTCAGAAATCATTAACTTTTATCCTTGAAGAACCAGTGTTCTTTTATTGCCCTAATACCAGCTTGCTTCCATGGAAAAGTAAAAGAAATAAGAAAAGTGTATTCTTTTGTTGCAGCCTGAAAGACAAGCTGAACAATTTATTGCTAAAGGAAAAATTATATTCAGTGTTCTCATACTTACTTGCTTCCACTTAAAATCTATTAACTTGTGTCACTTGTCCATACATTTTCAAGGGCAGTGCTTATGTTTTTAAACACAATAATTTCAGAATCCAGTTTCATAGTCATTTAGATTGCAAATCTATGAATGTTATTTATGCAGCAGTGTGCAATTCTTGTCCTGCGCTCTACATTGGCAAAACTTCTAGAATGTTTTCTGCTAGAATAAAAGAACATTTGGCAGCAATTAGAAGGCATGATTCCAAAAATGCCCTTGCTAAGCATAGTTTATTATGTGATAACTTTGCCACTTTCACTTTTCTTATATTACAGAAGATAGATTCCTTCTTTGTTGACATCAATACACTACTTGAAGTAAAAGAATTAAGTTGGCAGCTTAGATTCAATTCAGATGCACTGTCTGGTTTGAATGAAAGCCTAAATATTAAATGTGTTCTCAGGTGGCAACACTAAAGTTTCCCCTCTTACCCAAACACTGTCTTATTATTGAGAGTCTGCTTTTTATAATGTTTTTCAAAAAAGGTCCTTCGAAATATATTCTTTATGTTCTTAGATAATATATTTACCTTTTATGTTTAAGCATATATTAACATTTGTTTTTGCTTCACTAGTTGTACTGCTACAGCACTTGTTTATGTAGACACTGCTCACCCTTGGAATTTAGTATAATTTCCAGTTTTTTATTGGCTCTGAGATTTACATTATTTATTTACTGACTGGTTTCAGTTGTCTAGTCTTTTTTGGTAACACCCACTAGGGTATATATACTGTGGTTTTCATCTTACTGTTATTTGATAAAGTTCTTGATACTATTAAAAGGATGAAAGCTTAGCTACTGGCTCCTTCGTCGTTCTTTTATATTAAGAAGTGTTTTAGTCATTTGTATTCATGATCTTCTTAGCTCTGAGGACAGTTTTTAGTGCTATTAGATTAAGCCAAGGGTCTTAATCCAGACATTTATGTATGCAAAAGAGAAAGCATATCAGGAGAAAACATATCAGCTCTGCATATATTATGATCTATGTACTTTTATACCAGATCTTCCACCTCAACAACACAGGATTACATCCTATTAATTTAAAAATGTTTTAGTCGAGCTTTTCTTCTGTTTTTTTGCACTGTAATGGCTGCATTTCTTAACACTAAAAACAGAAGAAAAGGTGAATGGAAGAAAAAAATGTTTCTCAAGTACAACAAAGTCAACAAAAGTCCACTATTTCCTCTTATTCCTATACAGCCTTATTTCACAAATGCAACTGATACTTTTCAATCTCACATTTATTCACTAATTTCCATTTTGCTGGCCGCCTTCCTGCTCATCTCCAAACTAGAATCTGCTTCAATTCCATGGTGCTGCTGATTCTTTTGGTCAACTCTAGTGCTTTTCTGTCTCAAGCATTTTTCTTTGGAACAGTGGAAAAGGTTTCACTGGCAAAGTCTCTCAGTGTGCTTTGTCATCAGAAGAATGAGAAGCACAGTCCCCTTTGGCTTGATGGCTCATTTCTTGTTGGACAAATTTTTGCATTACTTTCTTAGACTGTTCTGCATCAAAAAATTACTTTGATCCTCCAGGACAAAATAGTCAGAATTCAGCTGGATACAGCAGCTTGAATCTCAATATTCCTTGATTACTGGGATAAATTTGTTTCTCTTCTGCATGGTGTACAGTGAATAATCATTTTCCACAAGCACAATACTATCTCCAACTTTTAATACTTGCCGTTTTACCACAGTTTTGCTCTATCAACTCTTACTGTTGGCAGGTTTACATCTTTACTAATATAAAGATCTTCGCACGTTTTTAAAAATCTCCTGATACTCAGCCAGATTTTTCTTCATTTCAACCTCTGATTTTTGCAGTTTTTTTCAGTTCAACTGAATGTTTGTTTAAAGCTTGATCCATTTTCTCTAGCCTTTTATTTGAGTTGATGTACTCCTTCAGTGTTTCATTTATTTTAATGAGCTTAGCTCCGAGCACATTTTTTCCCCTCTAGATTGCTGTAAACTATGTCTTGCACTAAAGCTGGGACTTGAACTGCTTTTCTGCTGAACAGCTGCAGGATTCTTCCCAGTCATGATTCCGCTTCACCTTTTCAAGTTCACTTTCTTTCAGGTTCTCTCAGTTTCTTCTCGGTAAGCATCCAGGCAGTATACTTACTAGCCGCTAACTGAATTTTACTCAAGTTGACAATATCTCTGGCTGCAGTTTCTCTTTTCACACTGGGATAGATGAAGTTAAGCTGCTGGTCTATTAACAGCCATCTTGGAAGAAGTCTTGGTGTTTAAGTTATTAATACCAAAACTCAAACATTTGGCTCCTTGAATCTATCTAAAGGACATCAGTGTTGCAATATACAATTAATTTATAATACAACATACAGGATCTTCAGTGGTGTGTAACAAACGTACCAAGAAGTTTGCTGATGAATGGTTGGGTTTTGAAGGGTTCAAAGTCATCTATATGTTCCCCAGTACCAATAAAAATGATTGGACTTTTTGTAGCAGCAACCCTAAAAATAAAAATAAAAATAAATCAGCACTGTTCTTGCAACAATAAAGTGATTTTTGCACACAAAAAGGTACCTAAGAACACTAAATAAAAGGAACAATTCTGTCTAGAACAAAATATATTTCTTTCTATACATGCACAGTGAAAAAAATAACTGAAGATCCTAATCAGATAAAGTAGAGTTACGTAAGAACTTGCCATGACAGTAGATTTCCTTCTCATCACTGCTACAGTATTTATAATGAATGGATCATCAATTCAGATGTTCGTCTGAGGTACAAAACATTTAACTTTCCAAGACTATGTCTGACTCTTGACTTCATCTCACAAGTATGAGGTATATAGGCAGACATACAACCATAATTCTGCAGGCTATCTCAATGCCAGTGGCCTGAAGATCCGAGAGAGAGAGAATGGTTAGCTAGGTGGGACAACATGAAGTGTTAAGGACAGCTCTTTTGTTCTAAGATGTCGTCAAGACTATAGTGATACAGGGAGGAAAAGTAGAAAGGGTCCGTGATGTAATGTAAATGGAATGCAGAGGTTACAGATGGTGGGAAAGAACACTGCAACAGTGATCAGTACGGCATCTACTGTTATGGCAATTTTCTACACAACTGTACTATATCCTGACTGAAATCACTGTTGCAGCATTCATAATGAATGTGGGATTCCCGGAGATGAAGTGGGTATAAGGGTGGCTGGTTCGTGGGCTGCAGAACTGTCCAAGAGGTCTGAAAGGACTGACCCAGCAAAGGCATCAATCCTGTAGAGTTTAGTGAAGGTGTGTACACAGCACCAGGTGGCATCTTGTAGCATGGCACTGGCATCCACTTCTTTGTGAAAAGCCCCAGATACTGTTCTGCCATGACAGAATGAACCTGATGGCAAGAGGGCAAGGACTTACCAGGTAGAGAATAATAAGAGATGGCCTTACAGATTCAGCTTGCAATAGTTTGCAAAGACACCAATTGCCTCAATTTTGAGTGCATAAAGGAGACAAACATTTGATCAGATTTTCTAATGAATTTTTTTTCCCCAGATATAATCTTTGCTGTCTGTGAATATCTAGAGAGACTAGCAATCTCTCCCTCCATTCTGTATGTTTGGAACAAAGGTAGGAAGATTTATATCCTCGTTAAGTGACAGTTTGTTCAATACTTTGGGTATGAATGAAGGGCTAGTTATCAAGTCATCCTGTCCTTGTGAAAAGTAAGACAGGCTGGGATGGCTATAACAGCTTGAAGCTCCAAGACTCACCAAGCTGAATTAAGGCTCAAACAGAATATTTTCCAGGTGCAGAAGCTCAATTTTGCTGAAACTGTTGGTTCAAAAGGAGGCCAAGTGTGGCTTTTTTAGCACAAAGTTGAGGTCACAAGGAGGATTAAAGAGCTTCCATGGTGGTCTAAGATGCAGCAGTCCAATAAGGAATAACGACCTCAGGTCTGGACAAAAAAAAAAAAAAAAAAAAAGGCTGGAACGGTAGATATGCAAAGATGGTTGACAAGTGAGCTTTGATGCAAGAGTAGGCCATAATTGTATGTATGAGCTCACATAAATATTATAGTATGGAAGGTACAAGTGATTTGTTGGGGTCCAGACAATTCCTGTGGCACCAAAAGGAAAACTTCTTCCACTTGGGTATGTAGGATTCTTGAATGATGGTTTTGTTTTCCTGGTTTCTTTGGGGAACCTTAACTCATTCACTCTAATCTTTTTGATGCAATACAATTATGACATCACATTTTGGACAAATGTTCATACCTCTGGAACCATAGAGGCTACTAAAAAAGTGTAAATTTCAAACCCTTCGGCACAAACCATTTTTATAGCTGTAGTACTCATTAGGTTTTAGGTCTTAAACATGATTTTATAAGGCACAGTAAACACACTATTAAGTTTATTTTTTATTTTACATTTGTTTACCAGGTTGGTCCAGCTGGATATATGTCCATTTTCAGCAGAGGCCCGGGGAGAAAAGCTCCAGATACAGACATTAATATCAGAATTTACAAATTTAGTTAATTAAGAAAAAAATATACATTAGTATTAGCATGTTCTTACAAAAGCAACAATTAGAAATTAATTACACAAAAGGAGGGGGTGTATCCATACCCATAAAGGATACCCACACCTCCAGGTTGGTGGCAACGCACGAAGCTTCGGAAACCATCCAGGTGCAACTAACCATAGGCAAAACTGCTCTACAAATTGTAGCATGCTACAGGCCACCCTATCAAACTCAGGAACCCCACACAGCCTTCCTGAAGACACTGGAGGGTATAAATGTATCTCCAAACACCATCATATTGGGTGACTTCAACTACCCGAATATAGACTGGGAACATTACTCAAGCCCTAACTTTCTAGCCCAACGGTTACTGGAGTTCATAAATTCAAATGCCATGGAACAGCTAGTCACTGTTCCCACGAGAGGAGAAAATATACTAGATCTCATTATCATAAAAAATGGGGACAAAATGCTCCACACCGGAAGTATATCCCTCATTGGTGAGATCTGATCATAAACTAATCTCACTGGAAATCCACATCCCGCCCCCACCCCAAACAAAAAAGACCACAGTGAAGAACTTCTCAAAAGCAAACTTCACACTACTCAAGACTGGTGTGGTATCCTTCAAGGCCCCTGAGCCAGTGGAAACCACAACCCAAGCTGCGGAAGCCCTTACAAATGCCTTCTATGAACACCTCCAGGACTGCATGGATCAGGCAATCCCAAATAAAACCAAGACTCTTTCCACAAAGGGCAAACGTCCAGTCTGGTGGACCCCAGCCATTAACAAACTTTACAATAAGAGGAGAAAGCTATTACATGATCGAACAAAATCCATAAAAGTGAAGTCACCCCTGATCATTATTAGTAAAAAAATACGAGCACTCATAAAATCAACTAAGGCCAATTATGAGAGAAAAATTGTCATGGATTCAAAGGACAATCATAAGGCCTTTTTCAGCTATGTTAGGAACCTGGGTGGAAACTCCCAGATATGCTCAGAATTAGTCCAAAATGATACAAAAATCACTGAACCCACAGACATTGCCAACATACTGGCAGACAGGTTCAGTGCAAACTTCACCCCTCTCCCCTAAAGGAGAGATAACTATCCCAGCGGAGTGCAGCCTCCCAGACATCTCAAATGCGCAGGTGAAAGCTGCTCTCTCTAAAGCTAAAAACACAGCATCAATGGGACCGGATGGTGTCCCCGGCTGTGTGCTACATGAGCTAAATGAGGAATTAAACCTGCACATAAGGCAGCTGTTTAATCTCAGCCTTACCACAGGATACGTGCCCAAGGAGTGGCGTGCGGCAACTGTGGTCCCACTCCACAAAGGCGGTGCCTCTATGGACCCTGGTAATTACCGCCCCATAAGCTTAACAAGTCTAGTCTGCAAAGCTATGGAGAGGATCATAATGGAGCTCATAAACAAAGATATAGGGGACTTGCAGACATTGGACCCGACCCAGTTTGGCTTCGTCAAGGGCAGATCATGCCTTTTGAACTTGGTCGACTTCTACGAAACAGACACCAAGGCCATTGATGAGGGAAAGGCAGTCCATACAGCCTACCTTGACCTTGCAAAGGCTTTGACACAATACCCCACTCGGGTATTGTAGAAAAACTTACCAGCTTAAATGTAAACCCATATGTCACAAGATGGGTTGCAAACTGGCTTAAGGACAGAACCCACAGGGTTAGAGTTGCTGGCGCTATGTCAGACTCCAAGCCGGTCACAAGTGGTGTCCCACAGGGCTCGGTCCTTGGCCCCCTATTGTTCGGCATCTACTTCTCAGAAGTACAGCCCAACATCAGAGGACTTTGGCTGACAAAGTTTGCAGGCGACTGCAAACTGGGCCATAGTGGAAAGTGCATCGGACACGGATATCCTTCAGAAGGGACTCACGGAAACAGATAGCTGGTGCCAGAGCCATGGCCTGAAGTCAAACGCCAAAAAATGTATAGTCATACCCTTCGGGAAAAACAAGGTAACCCCAAGCTACCATATAGGCGGCAATCCACTAAGCACAGAAGAGGTTATCAGGGACCTGGGGACCCAGGTTGACAGTGGCCTTTCTTTTGACACTCACGTTGCTAAAGTGGTTAGAAAGACCTTCTACATTGCCCACCTGATCATGAAGGGATTCACATCCAGATCTAGTGAGGTCATTGTTCCCCTGTACTCTTCACTTATCAGACCAATGATAGAGTACAATGCCCCATTCGGGATGTATCTCACCCGACATCTGCAGCAATTGGAGAGACCCCAAAAGTTCCTCACCAAAAGGATAAAGGGACTCCAAAATCTGTCATATGCTGCCAGATTGAAGAAACTCCAGCTCTATTCAGTCGCATACCTTCTGCTCAGAGGTGACATGTGCCTGACATACAAGGCCATGTCCAACCCGGAATTAATGGACATGCTCCACCTCAAAAAATCCAAATCCACCAAAACCACTAGAGCAAGCGACTTAAACCTTAGCACGGATATAAATAGGATGTGCTGGAGGGATAGATTTATCACTCAGAGACTCCCTATGCTGTGGAATAAAATCCCGGTCCATGTGAGGCAGAGCACCTCGTTGGCTCTGTTCAAGAGAAATCTTGACCTGTGGATGGGAGATCGTAGATTTACCCCGGGAATCATCTCTGTGTCACTGCTGGACAGAGGCACAACAATCTAATGGGCACAGTATTTTTTCATATAAGGGGTGGCGTAAGCCACAAAACTTTGGGCTAGGCTTATAAATGCCTTAGGGCAGATAGCCTAGTATAAACCTATGAACCTATGACTAAGGGTATACGAATTATGCATGACAGTAGAAAAGATTTATAAGATTTGTATGAAGGACACTAGAAAGTACTAGTAGCACATTGAAAGCTAGTCAAGGTTAGTGCAGGGGCAGAGCCAGTGAGTTTTGAGGTGAGTTCTGAGTTGGGATTTGAAACAGGAAAGAGAAGACTTAGCAGTGAGGTTGTCAAGGAGAGAGTTCCAGGCTTTACCTATTGTGTTTGAGAACAAGGATTTGTCTGCCAAGTTATTGGATTTGCAAGTGCATATAAGAAGTTTGTTAGAAGAACATAGGCTTTTAAGGTTGCAGTAAGGAGCGATAAGGGAGGTGAGTATAGGGGTGTTAGTGGGGTTGTAGAGGATTTTATGGGCTAAGGAGAGCTGGTGATAAGATCAGATTTTGCCGCTCAAGCCATCCTAATTGCTTTAAGTTTATGCAGTGGTGGGTTCTAAAAGTAGAGCCAGAGGCAAAGCTAGCATTACTGTTATAGGCAACAGCCAGTTTGCAGAGGTTAGATTTGGACAGGTATGTGTAAATAGGGGAGGCATAAAGGAGGGAAGAAATCAGATGGAAATGGGCAATGGAATTTCTGGTAAGTAGAGTAAGGAATGGTTTAATTCTATACAGGGAGCCTAGTTTTCTGTTAACTAATTTTATAGCGTTGTTGATGTGATAGTCAAAGCATAGGTTATTGTCTATCTCTACTCCGAGGAGCCTGGTAGTGAGGTCAGGTGATATGTTAGTGCCATTACTAGACAAGACAGAGAAGTTGAGAGAAGAGGATTTTCGGGTGGGGGAGAACAGTAACAGTTTGTTTTTTTTGGGGTTTAGGATTAAGCATCGGTTTAGGAACCAAGTTTCAACAGTTTGGAAAGTCTGTTGGGTGACAGAGTGTAGTTCGGAGGGGGATGAAGCAGAACAAATCAAAGTAGAATCATCAGCATATTGTATACAGGTTGCAGAGGAAATACTGGTATGAAGATCATTAATAAAAACAGAAAACAGAAGGGGGCCAAGTACAGAACCTTGTGGTACTCCAAGGGTAATGGGCAGGTGGTTGGATAAGTTATTGTGCCAGAGCACTGCCTGTTGTCTGTTATGAAGATAAGAGTGGAACCACATTATAGCGCTTGAGTCTAGTGAGAATGTTTTAAGTAAAGTTAACAGTATCTGGTGATTGACCATATCAAAGGCTTTGGATAGTCAATAAAGACAGCAGAGGTAAGGATATTATTTCGATTTTTGTTGATAGAGTCAGTAAAGGATAGGAGGGCTGAAGTGGTGCTGTGGAAAGGTCTGAAGCCATGTTGACAGTCAGCAAGTAGGTTGTTATTCAACAGGTGATTAAGAAGTTGTTTTGTATGCATTTTTCCATGATTTTAGCCAGGGGCAAGTAGGGCTATGGGTCGGTAGTTTGGGAGTTCTGTTGAATTTCCACCTTTATGCAGGGGAATTTGTGTCTTTCGGCTTTTCCCAGTTAGGGGTCGCCACAGCTGAACTCCGGTCCGCTAATGATTGGCAGTTGATTTTTACGTACTGGCTTGCCAGGCCTGACGCACAACCTTCAACGAAGGTATGCCCATTCACGCATGTCTCCACGCAGAAGACGCTCTAGCTGAGAATCGAACCGGACAGCGTCTTACTATGACCAGACAGAAGGAATATAGCCTTCGATAATGGTTCTGTTAATCAGAATGGAAATGGGATAGGCTAGTGGTTTGGCTGCAGTTTTTAGATACTGAGCAGGCAGAAGGTCAGCAGATGGAGAGGAGGCTTTAAGTTTGTAGAGAAGAGAATAGATAAGTGATGCAGGCACTGGTTGCAGTTGAAATGTGGGAACAGAAGTGTTAGGGGAGGTGGACTGAAAGGTGATATTGGGGGATAATTGATTAGCTAGAGACTAGACAGTTTCAGTAAAGAATGTATTGAAGGCATCAGCGGTTTGTTTAGGGGTGTTTTGGGAAGTGCCTATGGGGTAAGGGGTGACAGAACAACCACGTTTTAGGAGACTATTTATTCCTGCCCAGGACTTTTGTGGATTTTGTTGGTTAGTTTGTTCTAAATGGCAGTAGTAGTAGTTTCTTTTATCTAGAAGTACCGCTTTTTTGGTGGAGTTTCTGATTTGTCTAAAGTTAAGTTGGTCGGTGGGATCTTTAGTGCTACGGTACTTGGTCCAGGGTTTATTTTTCAGGATAATTTTATGCCGTGCATCTTTTGAGAGCAAAAGGGCAGGTTTTGAGCTAATTCTAATAGACCTTAAGGGAGCATGAGAGTCTAGAATAGAAAGGAACTTGGAGTTGAAGTAAGCTACAGCATCATCCAGAGGCAGTAGTTTAAGAGGGGACCAGTTGCAAGCATTGAGTTCTGCTAGGAAGTTTTCAGGGTTAAAGTTTTTATTTGTTCTGACCATTTTGTATTTAGTTAGGTTAGGGGTAGCAGTTTTGTGTCTGATTAGGTAAGTAAGAGCATGGTCACTCAAATCATCTGGTAGTGTCCCTACCGTATAAGTATGTTGGTGACTGTTTATCAGAATCCAATCCAACATGCTTTCTTTGTTGTTAGATTTGTTAGTTCTAGTTGGGTCATGAAAGGTTTGAGGAAAAACCATGAATATTTAGGGGGGGGAGGTGTAGAGAGGTGCAGGTTTTCCAGTCTATATTGACATCACCCAGGACTATGGTTTCTTGTGGGAACCGAATAGCGAGCCAGCTAAGGATCTCTTCTAGGGTACTAATGTTATTTCCAGGGGGGAGGTAGGTGCAGATTATAAAGATGGATTTGTGGGAATTAAGCTAGAGTTTGGAGATAAGGATTTCGGCATTACTTACTGAGGGAGGTTTTTCATGGATGACAGTAATTTGCAATCCGGTTTTATAAAGAATTGCTATCCCACCACCCTTTTTAGCTTTGCGATCTAGTCTGAAGATGTTAGAGCCAGTGGGAGTAATCTCCCTGTTTTGGGTTGTTGGTTTGAGCCAGGTTTCAGACAGGCAAAGGATGTCAAATGAGTGTATGTCAAAGTTTGCGAGGTTTTGTAAATAATTTACAACATCTCAGCAAGCACTCAAGTTGCACAAATACTGTCAACATTTTGTTCATCCAGTTGAGTTTTCATATCAGGTTAAGCAGTTTTGTCTATGCTACTTGGCTGTTGAAATATTTAGAAAAACATGAAACATATGACAACATAAATACTATATGAACAATAATCTATAACTCTACCTGCATTAAATAGAGATCAAATCTCAAAACAGCTATATTTGCAACTGTGTACATTTAAAGACAATCTTTCAATACTTTGTATGTAGGATGGTTTTGGAATTATTAATGCTAATATGAACAATATTTGATGCCTAGAGGTTTCAGTAGGATGTAACTGCAGAAGCACCTGGAGGTGTCAAGTCAGCTGTAATGAGATGATGACATCCTCTAAAAAGTGGTGCCTGTAAATAATTAGAACCCTTTCATTCATACTGAAAGGTCAATAGAAGACAGTTTGGGATGTAGTAGTGATCTCTTATGCTGTGCGATGAGATCCGCTTCTAGTGGCAATTTGTAGAAGTTGCTCCTGGGTAGGTGGAAAAAAAAAAGATGAAACTAATGTTGTCTTGGCCAAAAGTTTTAGCTTTTCTTTTTAGGCAGTTAGAGGAATCCTCAGGATAAGTATTAGTATGAGGAAAGGTGTGGAGGAATCTCCCTGTCCAATGAATACTAAAAGCATCTGTCCACCAAGCTGAGGGGCAAGGGCCTCTGGTATAAAAGAGGAGGAAGCTATTTGCTGGTCTCTGATACAAACTGGTCAATCTGAGGTGTCCCCAGTGGTGGAGGATGCCCAGGAAGACCTGTCTGCTGATGGCCCATTCAGGAAGATCCTCAAACAAGTTCCTGCTTAATTTGTCTGCCAACACAGTGTCTTGTGACAGAATGTATATGGCTATTGAAGCCATGTTTTTCTGGGTGGCAATCTCTCAAGCAGTCTGTGCCAATCTGCTGAGACGGTAAAGCTTGGTTCCTCCTTGTTTATTTACCACATGACTGTGATGCTGTCTGTAAACACTTAATGGACCTGTTCTCCAGACCTGGGAAAAAAAAAAACTTGAGCTTGGATGGGGGCCCACATCTACTTCATATTGATGTGTTCCTTTAATAGTTTTGGTTGCCACCTTCCCTGAACCTAGAGTCCCTGTTAAGGCTTTCCACACCTTGTTCAAGGCATCCGTACACATTTCATGAACTGGGAGTAGTAAGGTGAAGGTAGCCCTAGGTTGAGTATCACTTGGTCCCTCTACCATAAAAATACTCGCCTAAGACAAGTTAACAGCATGGTTAATGTGTCTAGAGGATAAGCGTGCTGGGACTGAACTGTTTTAAGCTACCATTCGATTTTCCTCCTATACAGTCAGGCTAGAGAGAGCACAGGAATAGTTGCTGTCATGAATCCCAAAGCCCTTAGTATTTCTCTTACTGAGCATTGGCTGAGGGAGGTCAAGTTGTGAAAGTAATATGCGAGGCTCTGCACTTTTTCCTAAAGCAGGTAGGCCTGCGTCTTTATGGTGACCAGTCTGCATCCCAAGAGAGCCAAGTTCTGTGCTGGCTGCAGGTTGGACTTCTTGTAATTGTTAGTGAACCTAACTATAAGAAGAGGTTGAGGGGTAGCTGGTGGTGTTGCAGGACTATCTGAGGAGAAGAGGCTTGGATTAATAAGTCATCTAAGTAGGGAAAAATCTAGATTCACTATCGTTGACAGAAGGCAATTACTGGTACCAGACACTGTGAAAACACTTGGGGCTGTGGGAAGCCCAAAAGGCAAACAGTAAACTGAAAGTGAGATGACCCGGTACAAAACCTGAGGAATCTCCTAAAAGGGGACTGAATTAGAATATGGAGGTAGACATCTTTTAGATCTAGAGATACTAGAAAACCCTGAGGCAGAGTAAATGGATGCAGTGTGTGCGTGTAAGGAAATCAATCTGAAAGTTAAACTTTTAAAAATGTGTTTAGCAGACAGAGAGAAAGAGAGAGGGAGAGAGAAATCTAGTACAAGTCAGAACTGCCTTCTTTCTCTAATACTAGGAAAATGCTGGAGTAAAGGCCCCATCCCACAAATTCTTGAGGTACTGCTTCTATTGTGCATTGTGTCAGCAATTCCCATAAGACGGGTGGAAGTAGGTGCATATGGCTGTGGGGATGGGGTGGCATGACATTTAGAGGAGGGATTTCGATCCAAGATATTGTTTAGCCCTTTTTTTTTTTATAACAGAAAGCATCCATGGGACTGTGGTGATCCTTTCTCAGGAGGACATTAACTGGGTGTATCCTTTTTTTTTTTTTTTTTTTTTTTTTTTTTTGAGGGGAAGGGCTGGGGTGGGGGACTATCTAGGCAGTCAAAGAGATTTGTCTCCAAAGGGAGGCTTCCCAGAAGAGGAATCTCTTTTTTTCCTCTGGAAATCTCTTTCTTAGGGCATTCCTATGTTTCTGGCTGTGCCTAGGATCTCTTCTAACAAAGTACATGGGTTTTGTTGGATAATTCCTGAGGTACCTAGGTAAGGAAGTTAACAGAAGCTTTAAGCATTATTTTATGTTTTTTCCCTGTTCGTGAAGGATTCTGAAAAGCTTGGCTGCCTGAGGTCCAAAAAGGAAATGTTTATTTAAAGAGGAATCTATAATTTTAGTTTAAGTCTTCAGGTATGGGTTAATTGTGCAACCATGCATACCTGCGGAGGAAGGAACCAGAGGTAGCTGCACTGGACAGGGACTCCATGACATCATAACTACATTTAATGCTAGTTCTGGCAACTTGTGCAGCCTGATTAAGTAAAGACAACATCTGTTCATAGGTGTGTACTAGGCTAACGGCCCTGAAGCCTTTACAAGCCTAGCCCACAGGATTAACCTGGCATCATGCCACCTGGCATTAGTTCCCAGTGTCTCTGTCGAGTAGAGCCACTGGAGTGATCCCCAGGGTGAATTTTCTATTTCCCATCCACTCATCAAGATTTCTCTTGAAGATGGCCAGTGAGGTACTCTGTTTGACATGTATGGGAAGTCTATTCCATAGCATGGGCAGTCTCTGGGTTATGACCCTGTCCCTCCAGCATGTTCTGTTGATTGTGGTAATGAGGTTGAGTTATCTGGAGTGTGTGGTGCAGAGGGATTGGGATTTCTTTAGATGTAGCATTTCTAACAGAGCTGGATCAGACATGGCTTTGTAAGTCAAGCAGAGATCGCCTCTAAGTAGGCGATATCAGACAGAGAATAGCTGGAGTTTTCTGAGTCTGTCCATATAGGACAACTGTTTAAGGCCTAGGATCATCTTTGCGAAGTACTTTTGTGGCCTCTCCATTTATTGCAGGTGTCTAGTGAGGTATATGCCAAATGGGGCATTGTACTCTATGATTGGCCTAATAAGGGAAAAGTAGAGGTAGACAATGACCTCTTTCTTCCTTGATGCAAAACCCTTAGTAATGAGATGTGCCACATAGAAGGACTTTCGGACCACAGTGGCAATGTGGTGGTCAAAAGAGGTTGCTGTCAACCTGTGTTCCCAGATCTCTTATGATGCCTTCTATGTTCAGTGAACTACCATCAATGTGGTAATTCATGGGAACAGAGTTTTTCCCATAGGGGATGACGAAATTTATTTTGGCATTGAGCTTAAGGCCATGGTTCTAACACCAGTGGTTGGTCTCAGTGAGGCCTTTCTGCAGGATGCTAACATTACATGAGGAGTTAATAATAGTTGCCAACTTGCAATAGTCTGTGAACTTTGTCAGCCAGAGTCCCTTCGTGTTGGCCTGGACTTCAGAAAAGTAGACACCAAACAGGAGAGGACCCAGGCCTGAACCCTGTGGGACTCCACTCATGACTGGTCGTCAGTCTGACTTGGGAGTCTGTTACTTTCACACTGTGGGTTCTATCTGTGAGCCAGTTTGCAACCCACCTAGTGATACAGGGGTTGATGCCTAGCTTAGCAAGTTTCTCTATGATTCCTGAGTGGGAAATGATATCAAAGGCCTTGGCCAGATCAAAGTAAGCTGTATGAACCACCTTGCCTTTATCCACAGCTGTGGTGACTGACTCAAAGTCGATCAGCTTGAGCAGGCATGATCTACCCTTCACAAAACCAAACTGTGTGGGATCCAGAGTTTGGAGATTACCTATATCCTCATTTAATAGGTCCATGATGTGTTCCATAGCTTTGCATATCAGGCTAATGGGACGATAGTTCCCAGGGTCTGTATTTGCTCCTCTTTGTGGAGCGGGATGACTGTAGCAGTGCACCATTCAGTAGGGACAAAGCCTAAGGTGAGGTTGTGATTGAAAAGGGCACACAGGTGTGGTGCCAGTTCACTCTGTAGTTCATGTAGAACACAGCCAGGGATATTGTCAGGTCCCATAGAAGCTGTACTCTTGGCCTTGGACAGTGCTGTTTTAACCCATGCGACAGCAATACTGGGTGCCTGGCAATCTATTAGTATTGTGACTGGTCCTATGGGGGTGGGGTAAAGTTGGCACAATCTGTTGGTCAGCATATTGGCAATATCTGTTGGCTCGGTATAGGAGGTACCATTGTGCAGTAGCTCAGAGCAAATCTGGGTTTTGCCGTGGAGATGCTTTACATAACTATAGAAGGCCTTTTGGTTGTCTTTACTATTTGCTGCAATTCTGTTTTCATTGCTAGAGTTAGAGGATTTGATGAGGGATATCAACTGTTTGTTGAGGCTGATAAGGGAGTTGTTCCCGTCTTGGGACTTCACCTTATTCCGCATCAGTTTCTTCCTTCTGTTGTAGAGTTTGTTTGTGGCAGGGGACCACCAGATTGGCTTATATAACACACCCATCTGCTGGTTTTACTAGACCATGTAGGAACTGTAATTTTTGCCATCTGATAAATAGCTCAGCAATTTTTATACATCCCACTAGTCAGCAATGTTTTTATTTTTATCCTACAGCTAGTTGCGATATGGAGCATGTTGTCTACCTGGCTACTTGTGTGTCTTGTCCAGCGTTTTACGTTGGCAAGACAGAAGACTCAGACAGGATGAGAGAGCATCAATATAACATCCGTATTAAGTAGAGTAGGAACGCTCTCTCTAAACATGTATTAGGTACATCCTTAGAGCACAAATTTAAATTTCTAGTTGTACAAATCAATCAACCCACTATTAGGAAAGGTGATATCATGAATTTTATGGAATAAAGTAAGACTAAATGGATAATTAGGTTGAGAGCAGATAGGGTACCCCTGAGACCAATGCTCAAAGGCAGGAGGCTTAGGGCTTAGCTTAGTGTTATAAATATATGTTTGCTTATATGTATTTTCTTTTTTAACCAAGTTTTTATATATATTTTTGTATATTTTTATATTTATTAAGTTGATTTAATGTGTTTTAGCTCTTATATATATTTTGCAAATATACATACATAGTAGGCGCTGACTGAATGACAAGTGTTTATGGCTGTATATTTTTTATCTCTGCTATCATTGAGAAAACATTTCATTCAGACATGCTACTCTGTTGTTGGCTGATTAGTTAATTGCAGGATATGATGTCATTCTGAAGAGTATATATATTGGGTGTTTTAAATAGTTCAGTATTTTGGCTTGAAGAAGCCCTTTGGGTGAAAGCGCTTGCCAATTTGTTTGTTTGCTGAAATAAATACTGATGTTTTAATCTACGAGGAGAAGATTGAATTTTTGATGTTGAAGTGAAAACTGCCTGCCTAGTGATTTGCGAGTGTCACTAAGTTCCGTTGATGTGGATAATTTTACTCTGCCTATTCGTACTCCTGTGTTTTGTTTCTATACTTGTCTTTACTATTTGTTGCAATTCTGTTTTCATTGCTAGCGTTAAGAGGATTTGATGAGGGATATCAACTTTTTGTTGAGGCTGATAAGGGAGTTGTTCCAGTCTTGGGACTTCACCTTATTCCGCATCAGTTTCTTCCTTCTGTTGCAGAGTTTGTTTATGGCAGGGGACCACCAGATTGGCTTCCTTTTTTTGCAGGAGAGCGTCTTGGTTCTATTGGGTATGGTGAGATCCATGCATTTGTGTACATGTTTGTACAGTGCATTGCTTTATGACTTGGCAGTCATGCAACTGTTCTTAAGGAATTGAGGATGGATATCAAATACTTGGTAATTTGGGTTTGGTAATTTATAGTCCTGAATGCCAAAGAAGAGGTATAACCCCTTTTTACCCCATGTATCTGTAGCCCTACTAACTTTGTCTGAAGGGAGGGCACTGGCATTAGGAAGACACTTAGAAGGTTTATCAGGAGAGAGAGCGAGCATGGAGGGCTCTAGCAGAGGATGTTTAAACAAGAATTTAAGATCACCAGGAACTCTAAAATCTTTGCGGGTAGTGAGCTTACTGTATGCTACCACAGTCTCTTCCTTGAACTACTGCAATGATGCCTGATTTACTCAACTGCACAAGTTTTTTTCAAGGAGGACTTTTGTAGCTGCAAGTGTAACTGAAGAGCAGAATCACAAGTGGTTCCATAACAGCACCTCCTGAATGACAGTGGATATCAGTGGAAAGGGAGGAAAAGTATACAGGAACATTCCTGTCCCAAGTAAAAGAAAATCCACCTGGCCTTCTTGCATGGAGTCATGGAGCATTCTTTTACCAACTGACTGTTGTGAGCAGAGGCAAAAAGGTCTATTTGAGTTGTTCCCCACAGCTGGATCAATTCCTAAAAGACCTCCCAGGTTTCGTTTCTGTCCTTGTTCTACTCAGCTTGCCTGCCACACATTATGACATTAATAGTAAGTAGGATGCCTATACAGTAAGACTGTGCTGAAAAGCTATATCCCAGGCTACCATGGCTAGTCTGCACAGAGGGTAAGATACAACTCCCCCTTGCGTATTTATGTCCCACATTACTGTTGTGTTGACTGTAAACACTTGAAGAGGTTCCACAGGACCACAGACGGTTGAGGGAATTAGTAGCATTTATAAGAGCTAACATCTCTTTTATGTTTGCGTGTTTTTGTCTGTCTTTTTTGTTCCAAAAACCTTGTGCTTTTATTCCCATAGATGCTGCTCCCTGACCAAAGTCTGAGGCATCTGTTAAGACTGACTGTGCTGGAGCCAGAAGGGACAACGGAGACCTGGATTAAGATAAATTTGCTATCACCACCCCAAAATCTCCCCTTTGACAAATCCTAAAACTTTTTGAAACATCAGGATAGGGTCTCAAACAGGATCTAAGATTCCTAACAAATTCATCAGGTGACTCCCAAAATCATGGATAGGGGGAAGGAGGGATGGAAGTTGAGGAAGAATGACAATGGACAAAACAGATGTATAGTCATGGTGAGTATGTAACTTTTATATAGGATGTTGTCATTTTCATTCACTACTCAACACATGGGACAGAGTCCCCAGCTACTATAACCTTGGGTGGCCCTCACAGAAGGATGTTCTGGAGAGCTGCAGAACCAAATGCAAACCTGTTTCTGGAGATGTTCCAACTTGTAATGAGCAATAAATGTATGAGCATTAGACTAAGTGGCAGCTGTACAAATATCATCAATGGAAGCACTGGCCCAGAAGGTAGATGATGTAGCCATAGATCCAGTTGATCTGGAGGATTTGGCAATGCTAAACCTCTTAAAGAGTAAACATAGGAAATACAATCTGTTCTCAGTTTGGCTAGGGTAACTTTGGATACTGTTGTTCCTAATTTATTACTGGAAAAGGAAATAATCAGTTGGTCAGCTTTTCTAAATTCCTTCTTCTTATGAAGATAAAAACAAAGTTGCTATGCACATCTAAAAGGTGAAGCCTGCACTCTCCTTTGTTGTCAAAGTTTGGAAAGAACACTGTCAAATTGATAACTTGATTGGTGTTTGTTTTAGACAACTGTGGGTAGAAATGAGGGATTAGTATATAAAAAAAACTATTCGTTATGAAAAATCAAATAAGGTGGTTTTGAAGAAAGTGCTTGGAGTTCAGAAACTCGCCTAGCAAAAGTAACATACACATGAAAGATTGTCTTCCAAGAAAGACATCTGAGATCTGACTTAGCAGAGGGTTCAAAGGGAGCTTTGTACAAAGCTCTGTAACAATGGTAAGATCCCAAGGTGGAGTGGTATCCTTTATTGGAGGTCTAAACAAAAAAGTTACCTCTAAGGAAAGCTTTACATAGCTTGGATGAAGCCAGAGGGGAAGCAGTGTCTCCTATGTGGTAGTCAGAGATGGCTACCAGCCGAACTTTGATGGTGGAAAAAATATCACCACTTTGGAAAACTGATGCAAGAAAATCCACAAGAACGGGGACTGGAGCAGTGAAAGGATCCTACTCTCTCTGTTGAGCCCAAAAGGAGAATTTCTTCTATTTACTCCTATAAATTTTTCTCATACATGGTTTTTGGGATGAAAATAAAATTTAGCGAACAGAAGAGGAAAGCCTGGAATGTCTAGCCATCACTGGAACTAGAGAAACCATGCAGTCAATCTGAGGCCTGTAATGTCCGGATGAATCATTCCTGATGTGGATGTGACAGTAGATCTGAAATGGGGTCCAGAGTCCAAAGGGGACACAGCAGAAGAGACCACAGGAAGGGGAACCATACTTGCTGAGGCCAGAAGGGAGCGATGAAGATTACTTTGCTTTTAAACCAGAGTGCTTTCTGAAGAAATTTGGGGATAAGGGGCAAGGGAGGGTAAACATGTAGGAGAATGGAGGGCCAAGCGTGGACTACAGCATCCCTCGGTGACTTCCCCTGAGGGGGAATTAGGGCAAAACACCTGCTGCACTTGTTGAGGGGAGAGGCAAACAGGTCACAACAAGGTTGACCCCATTTGTGAAACATCATTTTCGCCACTGATTGATTGAGAGACCACTCACGAGGCATCAGGATAAACTGCCCACTGCCAAACTCCCACCGCTTCTTAGCAAAGGGGGTAATATCTGGTTCCACTTTGTTTGTTGATGTACCATACCACTGACATATTGTCTGTCTGGATGGCAATTGTCCCAAGAGAAAGAGTTCCGAACGCCCTGCAATGTTAAGAGTACTGCTCTCATCTCTATGCTATTTGGTCTCTTCTGGGGACCACATGCTTTGAACAGTCAGTCCCAAGAAATGCCCCCCCCCCCATTGGGAGGCATCCATGGTCACACGACTTTTGGGGGAGAAAGGATAAAAGGACGACCCTAACAAACGTTGTCGGACTGCATCCACCACGATAGGGATTCTCTGCAAACTCAAGAGAGTTTTGCAGGATGTTGCAAGGGTTGTCAAAGAGTGGACCATTGTACTGAGAGAGTCCACTGGAGAATTCACATGTGAAGGCGAGCAGCAAGTATTAAGGTAAATGCTGTAGTCATCGAACCTAAAGTTTGAAGAACCATTTTTGCTGGAGGGGAGGGGACCCTACTTTGTGACAAAATGGCGAGATGATTAACCGTGTCTAGGCAAAACCCCTATAAACTGCAAGACTTGGACTGGTTGAAGATGAGACTTGGTATGATTTACTGTGATCCCCAGGGACTGAAATAAGTGAAGTAAGAAATCTCTGGCTTTTTCTAGGAGATGCCTGGTTGGCACAATGAGGAGCCAGTTGTCCAGATAAGGAAACACTCTGAATCCGTGCAGTCAGACAAGCTGCTACCACTGCCATGCATTTGGTGAATACCCTGGGTTTGTGATGAGAGCAAAGGCAGTGCTGTGAATTGGTAATGGACTCCCAGCCAGAAGCTCAAGTATCTTAGAGAGCACCTGTACATTTTTATGTTGGAGTGCATCCTGAAGACCTATGAAGCACATCCAGTCATCTTTCTGTCGCAGAGGCAGAATAAAATCAACCATGATCATCTGGAACTTGGAGTTCTTTACAAACTGATTTAGATAACAGAGGTCCAAAATAGGTCCCAGGTCCGCCATCTTCTTTGACATTAAAAAGAGCCTTGAGTAAATTCCAGATCTTCTTTGGTCTGGTGGGACCTGTTGGATTACTCTTGTCTAGCAGCTTTTGTACCGCAAGGGCTGCTAACTCCCACTGAATCGGTAGAACACTGGGGATACATTTTCTTTTTTGTGAGGGAATTTGTAAAAAGTGAATGAAATATCCTCTGGATATGATCATTTGAACCCACAAATCTTTTGTGATGGACCTCCAGGCATCTGGGTGCAAAGATAACCCTCCAATGTCTTCCAGGGAAGAACAGTCAGGTAATCTTTCAGGAGCACTGAAAGGGTCTGACAGAGAAAGAATCTTGAAATCCTTGGTTTTGCGGACCCCCTCTACCACATGAGCTGTACCTTTACTGTTACTTCCCCCTCTGTCTCTGGGAGAAAAATCTCCATGCAAGTCTTGAAAAGGTCCTTTCTGGAACCACATGCTCTTACCACTGTGTTGATTTCTGGAAAAGGGTATCTGCGGGGTAGAAAAATGGATACCCACAGCAGACAAGGTCTTTCTGTCTTGCTCACTACAGGAAAATGTCTCTAACAGCAGGCCAAAACAGAGAAGATCCATCAAAGGAAGCATTCATGAATGACACTTTAAAGAGGAAAATCACACAATCTCCTACAGGCATGTCTCCTGATGGTTATGCCTGAACCCGCAGCCCGTGAGCAAACGTCAGCTGCATGAGAAATTATCCTCATGGATGCATTTGATATAGATTGTAGGGTGGCCAGTTGCGAGGAATAAACTTCTTCCTCCGCCGACATGGACCCAGGGTTAAACTGAGACTTTTCCTTAATTAAGTCCCTCTGTAATCTAGTAAAGTGAGCCAATAGTTAAGCGACCATAAGGCTGAAATGTAGATGCACTTACCATATCTGTCCAATGCCCTAGATTCTCTATTAGAGGGATGGACAGAGGAGCTTTATTCAGCCAGCTCCTTTTTGGTGGCTGCGGCAACAAACATGGCATCTACAGGGATTCCTTTATGTCAAAACTGTCTATTTTTTGGTGCACCAAAGATTTTGTCTGGATGCTGGTGAATAGGTTCTACAGTATTCGGCTCCTTGCATTCCCGTCGGGAAATGAAATGTATAAACTCATCCACTGGGGGGGGGGGGTAACAGAAGACCTAGATGGGCTAAACCTGAAGGCTTCCAGGAACACAAACTCCTTCTGGAAAGAGGTTTTGAAGGACCAACCAGCTTTTTGGTGTAGGATTTCTAGAATGTCCCTGAAGGAAACATCTTCTGGTGGTAATCTTGGGGACCCTTCCACCTCATCAAAATCAATTTCTTCAGTTAACGATTCTTGAGAGAAATCCAAATGCCTCCTTTTGCACAACCTCTTCTGGGGGACCTCTTCAGTGGGGTGCTCTGGAGAAGTATCGGAAGAGGTGGGGCGTTCCCTAACTGGAACTGCCTGGAAGCTCTTATGGGCTGGCTGTCCCTGTGGAGTAGAATGAAAAGACTCCTACATAGGATCTGAAGGAGGAACACAAAAAGGTTCCAAGAAAGTAAGAGTCGAAACAACGCTCGGATAGGAGAAAGCCCTCTCCACCACCTTGAAGGCAACAAGACAAGAAGAAGCCGAAGCTTGCCTGACCAGAGCCGAAACTCTCGGATAAGATAAGTTCAGGTCCCGTCTGTCTCTCTGGTCCTCCACTCGGGGGAGGGGGGGTGGGAGCTGAGCTATCCAGTGCAGAGGCTCCAAGAGGAATCAATGGCCCTGAAAGTTTCAGAGCTGAAGTCATCCCACCGGATCTGATGCCAACGCTTCAGTTCTGAGACTCATCCTGCTTGGGGGGGGGGTGCTGAATGGGTCAGGGTGACGGTCAAAGCTGAAGACATCTTCGGATCTGATGCTTTGACTCTTGGAGCTCTCAGATCTGAGGACTCCAAAAACAGTAGGTCAGATCAGAGAAGGAGAAATAACAGTATGTGAGGAAAGCTTCAGGCTCAGAGACCTGATGGATGGCAGAGATGGTAAAACCCCCATCTGAATCTGTGCTCTGAAAAACGTCATCATCCTGTCCACATCTGCTTCGGAAAGACTTTGAGAGGACCTGATAGAACAGGCAGTGGATGGAGGATAGATGGTTTTCTTGGGGTCTACTGTAAAAAGGCAGACTGGAGTCTTGGAGAAACTGGCTCTGGAGAAAAATGAGAAATCCAGAGTCGAGGAGACTTGGACACTGAAGGAGTCAGATCAGTAGGTGTTGGATCTGAGAGGTTCTGAATTTCTGCTGGTAGCTCTGATGTCAGAGCACTTTTGAGAGACTGGGCAGGAGAGCACTTCCTATACACCTTAGGCTCCGCAGACTTTTTTGAGGGGGTTTGAGCCCATAGACAAGTTGAAGAAGGTGTTGAAGCAGACAGAAGGCCCTTCAGAACTATTTTATTACATCTGTCACTAATGGCTCTGACACTGAAATTTGCACAAATCATACATGGAGAGTCTAGATGACTGGGGGCTATACAAAAAATTCATTCCCTGTGGGAATCAGAGTTGGGTATCTCATGCCAACAGGAAGTGCACTTCTTAAATCCAGTAGGTTTTTCAGTCACAGTAATAAAATATTACAAAATCTTATATCTCTGTGGGTGTATACATATGTAAGCAGATTATATATATATAAAATCACTACACTATATTGAACGGCCAAAATACCGATGCCCGATATACCGAGACCACAAGTCCGAAGTTACATAATCCCGGAAATGCACAATACCAAACTCCAGCCGTATACTCGGCATATCAGGCGTCGGTATTTTGGTCGTTTGATATATACATATACACACACACACATATATATATATATATATATATATATATACACATACACATATATATATATATACACACACACACACACACACACGCACTTTTTTGGTACTTTTAATAGGAAACAAAAGTAGCTTTACCAGCAATAGTAAAGAGAATACCTTAATGAGCAAGGTAAACAAGAAAGAAGGCAATACCAACTATGGTAACACTAAAACCCACAAAATGGGTAAAGAAAGGATAAAAGAATTTACACTAAGTGGTAAAGAGAAGAAGGGCTATAGAAAAAATAAAGAAGAAAATTTAAATTCTAAAGATATTACTCAATTTAAAAAAAAACTATCAATATTTGCTATTGCTTTGATTATTGATTCAACTATTGCTCAAGAAAAAGCAACCTAGACAGAACTGTTAGAATGGCAAACGAGATCTAAAGTAATGCAGTGGTTAGGGGCATTGTGGGTAAAGGGAGAAGCTCAAGAGTCGGATCCAAGAATCTACAGAAAAGCGGCGGAGTCGGATTTGAGGTCGGATCCAAAACCCATGTGTTGAGAAATGAATGAACATGACATCAGATTGAAACTTTTACTACAGAAAAATAGTTTAAAATTTGTTGCAACAACATTTTACCATAAAAGTAAAATAATCTCACTCATTTAAAAATGCTCAAAAATCGCATGACAGTCATTAAAAACACCTTCTCCTAGCTTAATTTTTACAGAAATGGTTAAGCTTTCTGTCACAGAAAGTAAATGGAAGTTTTTTTTTTCCCTAATAGACTCTTGTCTGCTCAGAAATGAAACTGCATTAGCGGACTGCCAGTCCTTGAAAGCCACACAGGAGCATACTCTTCTGCAGCAGGAAAGTTCTGGGGACTTGGCACCCAAACCTGACTGTCAGCTCAACTTGAGCTAACTTTTTTAGGAGTTTGGAAGGAACCCAGAAAGTTTTGGAAACTGGATGGCTGTTTCAGAGCTTAGGTTACTGTAGCAGTCATCCTTATGAAAGACGTCAGTTTTTAGTAATCCTTTATCAGGATGACACTAATAAAGAAAAAAAATGACTTGAAAGTAAAGCTATGTGAAAACTCACCATAACAGTAGATATTCAAATAGGATCACTGTTGCACTAGATTTCCTAGCATATGGACATTAGCTGTACAACAAGCCCAAGCCCAACTCATACTGTTCTGTGGATGTCAGATGGAGGTGACTCATCACCAAAATGAGGATGCAAGCTTACATCCTAGATATAAAGGCAGTCAGGACTGGACTATCTTCCAACTTTCAATGGTGAAACTACTACAGCCACGTAGTGCACAGAAGACTTCTTTAAATAACAAAAAGTAACTGAGAACTGCATCTGTGATTCCATACCTTTACATGCTTGAACGTTCTACATGTCAAGGAAGGGATAACCCTTTACCTTTGGTTCTCACATCCCCATCCATAAAAGATAAGCTACAGAATCAGAAGTTACGCACTTGACACAAACAAGGGATCTTCTTTATCCTTAGTTCACTACTTTGATCTGTGAGATTTCACCCTCAGGATCCAACCTGGCAACACTACTGTTCAGAAATGCTCAACAGCCTTTCTACTCCCATGATGCACCTGTCTCCACTGTATTTCTCAGTTTGTTTGCTGCCTAACCCATAAGAAAAAGAGTTAAGAGGAAACAGGAAAGGATGTGGAATTACAGCACAGTTCAGGACAGATCGATAAGGGCTGTCTAGCTAGTTACGTGACAATTTAGAGGGAAACGGGTGAACTATCAAAATGGCCAGACCAAGGATATTGAAGATCCTGCATTATGGTAAGTAAACAACTTCTTACATTATCCTCTCCATCTTATTCAACCTGTGGGACACAATCCCCAGCTATACGACTCCTGCATGCCCTTGAGGACAGTAGCTTCAAAGGTGGACCTTGACCTAGAAATCACATCTAGCATATAGAAGTTTTACAAATGTGTATAGTATAGCTCAGGTTGCAGCACCTGAAATAGCAAACAGTTTTTCAAGAATGCTACAGAAGCAGCAATAAATCTTGTAGAGTGCATCCTAGGTTTGGGCAACAAAGGGTTGCTGTTCTGACCTCAACTAACATGACAAACAGGAAATAAATTCATCTTTCTCTAATAGGTTTGAAATGGTGCAAATAAAAGTGCAACTGTTCATGAACAGTCAGGACCATAACAATTATACTCATTTATTAAAATACTAGGGAAAGAAGACTGAAAGATGGACAGTCTGTTTTAGAATGGATTCTCCAGTGAATTTGGGCACAGAGTAGGAGTTGGGCCTTTGGAAGAGACTGTCCTTGTTCAAGACTAATTAAGGTGGTTGTAGGAGGCGACAGTGTGCAGTTAAGAAATTCATCTTGCTGAGGTAATGTTTCCAGAAGAAATGTTTTTCAAGAAAGACACTTCAGGTCAGCTGAAGAAGGTTTAAACTGATGAGGAATTAGCATTTCTACTAGAAAAGTGAAGTCCCAAGAAGGTATGGAGTTCTTAATAGGAGGTCTGAGGTACAAGACTCCTTTGAGAAATGCTCTGCATACCTTCTGTGAGGCCAATGTTCGAGATATTAAACCCTGGTCGAAATCAGAAATAGCTTCCAACTGAACTCTGATGGTGGAGTAACTAGAACCAGAATCAAAAAGGGCTGATATGATTTGTAAAAATGAGGGAACTGGAGAAGAGAAGGGACTTAACCCTTGCTGAATGACTCTGAGAATCTCCCCCATTTACTCTTACACAGCATTCAATTTGTAGCTTTTTTGGAAGATGAGAGAATCTGGATCACCATAGGAGGGTATGATGGGTTCAAGGCCATTAGCAGAAATAAAGAAACCCTGATGTTAGCTTGAGGGAAAGAATGTCTGCACTGGACAGAAGAGATAGAAGATCAGATCCCATTCCTCTCCAAGATGAGGCCACTGCATGATGAACAAAATTTGCCAGGGGATATGAAGGTAGCTACGGCCTTGCAAGAGGATGCTTTCAGTAAAAAATGATCAGTTATAAAGGGGAAAGGTATTAAAATGTTTGGGAGGATAGAGATAGACCAGAAAGGGTCAGGGCAAAACACCTACCTCACTTTATGGTGGTCAAAGAAGGAAAGATTACAGCAAAGTGGTCCAGCATCAACAAAAAAAAAATAATTTATGCCACTAAAGGACTGAGGGACCTCTCGTAAGGGAACAGGATACATCTGCCACACCTGTCCACCAGGTAGTTGGTCAGTTCCAGAATGTGTTGCTATCAGAATGCACTAAGTGGAGATTGCCCATTGCCATACCCTCATGCCTACCCAGTACAGAGGGGTAGGATAAGGTTCTCCTTTGCTTGTTGATATACAGTGCCACCAACACTTTGTCACATGAAATGAAATCACCACCTGGGGAAGGAAGTACTGAAAGGCCTACAACACGAGGAGGATTGTCCTCATCTCCAGGATACTGAAGTGAGGGCTGGGCTTCAGCTTTTCCATGAACCTTGAATTGTTCTCCACTTGAAAGGCCCCCATCCTCATACTAAACAAAATGCATCTGTGGTCACTATGATCCTTTTCTCTTGGAAGTGGGAGAATTAAGGGTCTTATAGCTGGATAACTTGGAGATGGAATCCAGTTCAAATGTTTTCTACAGTGAGAGGACAGTCTACAGGGTTTCTTCACTGTGTCTAACAACTGGAAAGACTGCATCGACTGGGTTCACTGCATGGCTCCCATAAAGAGTTTTGTGCAAGAAACCAACTGGAACTGAGGCGGCCATTAAGCCCATTATTTGCAAGTACTAGAAATGGTGGGGGGGGGGGGGGTTGGTTTATGAGCAGAAGTTTGAAATTATGGCCTTCAGAGTCAGAAGTTGTCGTTGGGGTGTCTGACATTTTTCAGTTTGGTGCTCAGACGGAATCACCTATGAATTAAACTTTGCAACTGTTCACTACAATACCCAAGGATAGACACAAGTGAAGCTAATACACGTCTAGCCATTATGAGAGACTGCCTTATTGTGCCAATTAGGAGGCACTCATCCATCTATGGTATTATGTGGATCTTTCTAACCTCAAGAGGACTGCACTGACTGACATGCAGTGGGTAAAACATAAGTAGTGAAACTGTACTATAGTCCACAAAACTTTAACATTCTGGCTTTCAGGCTGAAATGGAGATATTTTCTAGACTGTGAACTTGTGTGGAGATAAGTGCTCTGAAAGTGAACTAAGCCTTAGGATATTATGCTCTTCACCCAATTGTCCTATGTGATGCCATCAACAAGTCCAAGAGACAGTCAACTCCCTACTGTCTCCAAAGTCGAGCAGCCAAGTATGTCCCCAGGTATGTTGGGGTTATTTCCCATAGGATAGGCCTTGGAACCTTTGACATTGTGGTTCTTCTCTGCTCCAGAAAGGCATCTGTTGAAGGGACCTCCTCTGTCACAGCTGAAAAGAAATCAAAGGAAAATGTTGTGGATTTCTAGATTACAGACTTCTGAGACCACTCTGGTTACTAGATAAAGGACCTTTTGTGGGGATTCATAAACTCGTACGGCACATGTCTTCCCTTCCTGTTCACTTTTAAGTTTTTCCCTTGAATTTAGTCTCAAAAGAGTGAATCTATCTTAAGGGATGTTGATGAAAATGACTTTAAAGTCATCCACAAAGTCACATAAGCAGAGCTCGTCATGGCTTCTCATGACTATGCTTGTGCCATCTGCTATAACCACACGATCAGTGACATTAAGCAAAAATCTCACAGAAAGGTTAGATATAGTTAACACAGTGGCCACTTGTGAGTCAATCTGCTTTCGAGTATCAGACGGGGCAAGTTTCTTCAAAGACACCAGGGTCTGTTAGTATACGTCGGTTTAGAACCTAGTCACATGTGTAAGTTGGTTCAACTCTCAGACACAGAACATACCCAAAGTTTAAACCCAATTTCCCATGCAGTCAATCTTCTTGGACTCCTTATTAAGAGGATAAATGGCTAAAATCTTGGGAAATCACCCTTTTGGCAGTTTCCGCCACATTAATGGGGTTTACCAGACAGCATTTGCTCCAACAGGGTCTGTCCTCAAGCAATCATAGGATTTTGAGTTTTACAGGAATAGATTCTGCTACATTAGGTTCCTGTCAAGCCTCTCTTTGACCAAATTCATCAATGGCAGGGACCACATCTAAGAGGCAGAAAAGGCAAATCTAAATGCTTTGAAAAGAACCTCATCTGTGGAAAAGGAATGTCACAGTTAGCCAAGTATCCTTCTGTCTCATCAATTCTGTTATCTCACGAAGTCTGGTGTCTCCCAGATGGGACGGTGGGAAACCTTTCCCTTCAATTATACCTGCATTTGATGTCAAATACTCCTCAGAGTCGTCTATGTGTCTCCTTTGATGTGTGTACTTATACGGCAGCTTAAGGGGACCTGTCCAAAGCTCTTGAAGAATGATGTGTTCCCTGCTAGATGGAAGACTTGAGGTACTGAGACCAACTTTGTCCTTGAGATGCAGAAAGAATCTGAGGTCAGTGGTGCATCCCCTGCCTGTGTTGACGGACATTTTCAAAGAAACAATGCAGAGGTGGAATTCAGCAGTACCGAAGACACCTATCTGGTCTCAGTAACCACCCAAATAAAAATAGATCACAATATGTCAGGTGAATGGTGCCCCCAACAGACCAGACTGTGAAACAGAGGGGCAGTGACACCTCAAGAGTCGAAGACACTAACACTGAAAATGGTAGCAAGTATGTCAGCACCAAAGAGGGTACTGGCAAATAAAAGTAGAGGGTCTGGCGCAGAGACCCATGTGATTAAAAAGTCAGAGGTTTTGAAAATAGCATTGGGGGACCGGATCTAGCCAGTGCCAAGAACGGATGCATGGGGACAAACCAGCTCTGACACCTCCAGGACCAAAAATCA
The DNA here is from genome assembly GCF_019279795.1 of Protopterus annectens. Lineage (NCBI taxonomy): Eukaryota > Metazoa > Chordata > Ceratodontiformes > Protopteridae > Protopterus > Protopterus annectens. Next base: position 378,132,522 of record NC_056737.1, on the reverse strand, counting down.
AGTCAAGAAAGCAACTTCATGCATAGGATTCCTCAAGCCAAACCAATCTGACTTAGATAGTGAGGGGATGGGTTTTCACCCATATCAATCAAGGCTTTGAGAAACATTGCTTCACATGATGACAGCCTATGTTCTGGGAAAGACTTTGATCAGACCTTCTACATGTAACTGAGGAGGTGGAAAGGAAAGACCTAAGATACCGCACAGGTATGCAGAAAAATCATTGTCATGAGTTTGTTTCTCTGCTCCTGTAAGTAGCAAGGGCCAAAGGCCTACAGATGTTGAAGGAGGAATCTAAATGCTGTGGCGTAAGTAATATCATTCATAGCTCATGGGTATCCTGGGGTGAGATCTTGGGGCCGCAGTGGGTATGCTTTTTTGAATCCTGACTGCTTCTCCAAGACCTCTAGTCAAATTAAGAAAAGGTAACAGTCAATACTAAAATTGACCAACAAAATTATTCAGAAAAAAAAACTTAAAATCAAAGATAAACAGGCTGACAAATTATGCTATCTGAAAAAGTGAATAACAAACAGCCAAGAATCTTGGACTAGGCCTGATCCACATACTAAGACTAAAGGAAGAACAAAAAAAGTTTCATTTTTTTTTTCTTTTAATTAACAGAAGCAGAATCTATGGAAAAGGGATGGTGAAAACTGACTTAAGTCCTACAAAATTGTGAAAATAAACACTTGTAATTAGCTCAAGTGTAACAGTACTTCCAGGCACTTGGACATCACAATAAATGTGGGTAACAAGGGGAGACGAAAGCAACACTGGACTGAATAATGTAAAGTCTAAAATTTCACATGGGGAAATGACGGCGAGCTTAGTACTGCAACAGTGATCCTGCTCAAACACCTACTGTTATGGTGAGTTTTCAAACAACTGTCCACTCTTCACATGAATCATTACTGCTGTAAAATTCAGACATATGGGAAGACTCACAAAGTTATACCAGGAATCACGGCAGTGAACAAAAGATGGAGGACTTGGCTGCTGGTTTTCTTTAAAGGACCCCTTGTAGAATTGTGATTCAAAATCTTGCTCTGTCCCAGACTGAAAATCCACCTTGAAATGTTTAAAAATATGAAAGAACGTTTGACCATCCTGCAAAGACTTTGAACCAAAATATGCTAAAAGAAAGCACTGGACACAGAGGCTTGCCCTGGTGGAGTGCATGCTAATGCTTTCCCTGTATGGTCATCCCCATCCCATGCTCATCATAAAATAAAATATGGTTGCTAACGGGTCTATATCATAATATCAAAGTCTGACAACTTCGAAGCTCTAAAGGTCGAACTTGAAAGTCTGAAGTTGCACAACTTTGAAACATATAACAGTGATCGCCATAGAGTGCAGGAAGGGAAGATTTTCCTTTACTGCACTGTAGTGCAATTTCGGAGTTGGTATATTTAAGTAGCGGGGGGGGGGGTTCAGGGGGGCTTCCCCCCCTGCATAGAGCATTTTTTTTTGTTTTGAGTTTTAAATGTTTTTTTTTTTTTTTTTTTTTTGACATTCGATGTGATCAGACTTCAAACTTTCAAGTTCGACCTTAAGAGCTTCGAAGTTGTCAGACTTTGACAATATAATATAGACCGTTGCGAACCATTTGAAGAAGGGTTGCTTTGAAACTAGGTTACCATGCTTCCCTGTAGCAAAAGCAACATATAGCTGCTTCAGATGTCTGCCATTTTGCCCAGTCTACGGTTTAAACCTTAACTCTAGATGACTGTCAGTGTCAAAGTGACACCCCAAACCTATGTGCAAAAATGGGGAAAAAAGGTTGTGGCTGGGTGGGTGGAAAGATGCATGCATCCATCAGACAAGGGGCTCCTTTCCCTTTTACTTTGTAGTTACATGAAGATTACCAGTTGATAAATCTTTAAGGCTACCTCAGGAAAGAGGGGGTTTACTCTTGGGTTGACCATGTCCCCGTGGAAAAAAACATGAATGTCTCTTTACACACGAAAACCTGCAGCTCTGAAAATTTTTTGCAAAATGTAGAGTTCAACAAAAAGACAATTTTCCAATGTAGGAACTGCAGCATGACTAATGCTTTTGGTTCAAAGGGATCAAGGGTCAGTTTATTTAAAAAAGTTAAAATCCCAAGGAGGCAGGACTGTCCTTCCTGGTGGGTAAAGGCAGCCCCCACCCCATGAAACTGCTTCACAAGTAAGCTATTTGCTAGGGTTGGCAGAAAAGGCAGCCATGAATACCTTAATGAAGGAAAGAGACCTGCTGAAAAAATGGCAACACAGACCTAATGGTACTTCCACCTAAAATGGGTCATGTTTTTCTTCTCTGCACTAAATGGAGAAGCTGTTTTCATTATACAGAGCAAGTCTTCAGAAAATCTGAGCCTTTTTTTCTCCCAAACATCTTTACTAAATTTTCACAAATGACAAAGGCAATCTTACACTTAAATAAATGAAAAGCAAAATGATACCATTTCAGTTGCAAAGAGTTTGCAACAGACACCACTGAAATAACTGTGGTTGCAAACATTATACATCACCTATAAACCATCCAGTCATTGTCAGTTAAGCGTTACATGGTTCATTCAAATCCTGCCTCTTAAACCTCATTCCTGCTCTGCATATTTTGTTCCAACAATTCACAATTTTTCCTGTGTAGTTTGCTCCTTCCTTTTTCTAAAGATTTCATTATCTCATATAGACTATATTCACCACTTCTAGTAAAGCTGGTCTAGACTTTGATTTCCATTTTCTAGTAATTAACACTTCCAGGCAAAAATCCTAAATCTTCTAGACTTTGTTGCATATTTGGGAGATATACATATATCCCCCCATTGTCTCTTTGAATTGCTTATACAATTTCTCTTTCCAATCCTTTCTAAGCTCCTCTGATTGATTCTTACAATTATCATGCAATATTTTATATGCTTTACCCATTGTTCCTTTTTAATGGCAGCTTCTGTTCTAGATTCTATTAAAAACTCTACCAGTGCTGGTCTTCCACTTAGGAGCCCCTATTTCTTTCCCTTTGTCTATACTCTGATATCGATACTTGAAAGGGAAGGCAATCTCTAACCTGCAGTCCAAATAAATTCTTGGCCTCTTCCCATTCTGTTGCCTTTCCCTTTCTGATTATGTGCTCCCAATACCTTGGTTCCTTTGCCAGCTTTCTCCAATAAATTCCAGCCCTCCCTTGCCTATTATCTGTATCCCTGATGACAGTCATCCCTATTAGGAAAATCTCTTTTCTCCATTCTTGTGCTGGTTTAGTTCTTAGAATATTCCCTGTTATTTTGTGAATATAATACTCTGCATGATTTTCGTTGTTCTCAACTGTCTACATCCAAAATGCCAATCTCTCCTTATGTCTTGAACTTCCTTCCTGTGTCGGCATTCATTCTTTTCCACTTTGAATTACAGTTTTCTGCTTGTGCTATACATAAGAGCCTTAACTGTGATGCTCTAAAATACCCCCTCAAATCAGATAATCATAGTCCGCCTTGTTCTGTTAGTAGAATCAGCTTATCCCCCTTGACACTTGCTGACTTCCCTTTCCAGATAAAATCCTTCAATTATTTTGTAACTGCTATCCACAACTTCTCTTCCGGTTGATAAAAGTATGCATGACCTTTGTACAAGACTAAAAGGACTAGAAAAATATTTTAATGGCTTTTATCTTAGTATCCATATCTGTATAACAAGACTTCCAGTTTTTCAATTTTTGTATTCTCTTATGTTTAATCTCTTCCCACAAATCCTTAGCTGCCACCACAGAGTTATTTCTGATCCATACTCCTAAATACTTAATTTTATCATGTCTCCATAAATATGGATATTCTTGGACCAATCCGTGTGTGAGTACATAATTTACCGCTATTGTCTTTGTTTTAGCTTCATTAACTTTGTATCCTGAAAAAAATATGAAACTGTCCTAAAATGTTCCACAAAACTAATGTCCCTTTCTGGTTTTGTCCTGTATAAAAATATCTGCAAATAGAGACAGCTTTTCCTGACTACCATACCAATTATATCCTTAAATTTCTGAGTCCCTTATTTTCTTTGCCAATGATTCTAAATATAAACCAAACAAAGGGGAAAGAGGACAACCCAGCCTAGTTCCTCTACTCAAGCAGAAATTATCAGAGAAGACTCCACCCACTTTAATTCGTGTCTCTGATCCTTCATACATTCTTCTAATCAACCTTATAATTGTATCAGGGAAAGCAAATGCTTCCACTGCCCTGCTCATGAAGTCCCAGTCTACTCTGTCAAATGCTTTCTCTGCATCAAGACCCACCAATAAAAGTGGTACTTTCTTACATTCCGCTTCCCTCTGGATCATCAATGTTCTGTTAATATTGTCAAATGTTTGTCTCCCCTCGACAAAACCACAATGATCCACATCTACGAATTTTGGTGATTACTTCTGCCATTCTTTTAGCAATTACAGACAAACACTTTATAATCATGGTTTAGTATTGAAATTGGCCTGTATGAAGCTGGATCTGATGGATCTTTATCCTCTTTAGGTATTACCATTACCACCACCTCCTTTCAGGATGCTGGTACTTCTCTTAAAATACTGTTAAACAAAGCTTTCCTAATCTTTTATCAGTTTTTTCCCTCCTAACTTCCACACTTCCACAGGAATACCATCTATTCCTGGGGTCTTTCCTGTAATAAGGTTATATATAGCCATTTGTACCTCACCCCTTCCGATCCCGTTAGTAACGGAGACTCATCTACCTCGAACTCTGGCATATTTAATTCTTCCATAAACATTTCCATTTGTACCTTTTCTTGATTTCCATATTTCTCTGCTTTATACAAATTTTCATAGCATTTCCGAAATATATCCAATACTTCTACAGGGTCTATTGTTATTTTCCTTCTTATAGGCTCCCTAAGCCTGGTGACTTCCCTTTCCACTTTGTTGCCTGAGTGGTTATGCTAAACGTTTTTGTGCTCTAGAATTATCAAAAAACAGTTGCTTAACAGCAATCTTTCTAAACTCGTACATATTAATCGAGGTAATCCCTTATTTTCTGTTTAGCATTCTGCAGTTGCTCCTTTTTTTATTCTGAGAGATTCCCCCTATTATGCAATACTTGAACATTTGTCAATCCCTCTAAATAATTCTCGTTACTGCTTAACCATATCTCCCTTTTATTTCCAACCTAGTTTTAAACTCCACTTTAATTTTATCCCACTCCTTAGCTATGTTTTCAGTAGATAATTCTAACATCTCTAGTAACTTCTGAATTCCATAAACTATTCCTTAAATTCCTCTCTTTTCAACTGACAGGTGGGAAAGTGCCAGTGTCTCATTTTTATTTCATTACCTCGCATTCTTATTTTAGCTATTATTGGTGCATGATTTGAAATAGTTATTGGGTGCGTTTCAAGACCTTCAATTAAATGCACATGTTCCTGTGAGATATAAAATTTATCTAGCCTAGCCCAGTTTTTTATCTCTGTGAGTAATATGTAAACCTCACTCTGTACTCCTAGTACTGAATTCACATCTTCCATGCCAACTATTTACATAAATTTCTTCAAAAATCTATCCTCATTTTTATAATTTCCCTTCTAAGCCCCCCAGATACATCTTCACTGTTGCAAACCCAATTCCAGTCTCCACCTAGAAGTCACATTCCTTGCTGAAAGCTAATTATTTCTCCCATAATTTTCTTTATAGCAGTTTTAGGAGGGGATGTAAACGCATGCCAGTGTAATCCTCCTCCGTAGCTAGTAGCTCCTTAATACTATGCATCTTCCATTATCTTTTTTTTCCCTCTTCTATCACTATTGGAGCTCCTCTTGCAATTAATATAAGTATTCCTCTTTTTTTTTGCTCCAGATATTCTGCTGAATAACTATCCTGAAAACCTTCCTTCATCAAATTCACATGTTCAGTTCTTTCCAGGTGAGTTTCCTGTAGCATAGCTATTTGCACTCTACATTTTTAATATAGTTCACTACTTTCTTTTTTACATTTGTAAGACTATTCAGATTGAAAGATGTTTACAGAAACCATCATTTTCTTATATAGTTATTACCACCTTCTATATACAACTGCTCTTTTGCTAAATGTCTAGTTCCAACTTTTATGCTACATGTATATACTTTTCAGCAGGTTGGCATTTTATACAGTTGTATAATGTCATATCCATTTTGTACTTATGTCACATCTTACATAACTTTTGTTTTTTTTTGTAAGCCCTCAAACAGAAACCCCACCCCCCCAAAAAAACCTCTTAAGACCTATGAACTTAACATACAAAATTATGTAAATCTTCAAATATTTAAGTTTTTGCTTCCTAATAAGAACACAAGTTCTAAGTTGATAGCTACACAGACAGGCTAAAGTTAACCAGAAAGATTAGTCTACAACTCTCCCAGTTGAGAAAACACTTGAATGCTTTCAGTAAACACTTTCTCCAAGTCATTTCTCTTTATCAAATTGTTTTCTAGTGACATGCAAACCAGGCACAAAACTGCAAAGGGTAACTTGTTTATCAGAAAAAAAAGGCCTTACAATATTCTTTTTCACTTACATTCTTTGTAATAAACTTTTTACTGGATAATGCCTAGGGTTTTTACTCAGTCATTTCCTTATGCAAGCATGGGAAAAAGCACATTGATTTTTCTTTTGTCATACTCTCTTAACCAGTCCCTTCCACCCTCCCTCATATCTCTTCCCCTTCTCATTTTTTTTCATTGCAGTGCCTACATTTCTCAAAACCGAAGAAAGAGAGAGAAGGGCGAATAAGAAAAAAAAAGCACCTACTTATATTAGTATCCCCATTGCATTTAAAAAACTGACAGAACTTTATTTCAAATCTTACTGGTTTTGTATCATCTTTAAAGCTGTCACAGCTGAGAAACCCAGATTGTTTTCAAGGAACATTATGTCCTAATCAATTGCTCCATTCTTTTTTCTTTTCCCTCAGCTAGTCCCCTTCCACAGACTGTCTCCAGTTTCTCTTCATCAGATTGTCTCCATGGAGGCATGCAGACCAGTTGCAGAAATGCTAATTAGTATACATATTTGCAAGTGCTAGAAAAAAAAGCCTTACAATATTCTTTTTCATTTACTTGTTCTTGGTCTTAAAACAAAGGACCTTAATCAGTCATTCTGCCATGCAAGAATGAAAAAAAGCATATTAATGTGAACTCTGTCATGCCCCTTAACCAGACTCTCTTTCTCCCTTTTTTTAATCATTACATTGCCTATGTTTCTCAAAACTGCACAAGAAAAAGAGAAGAGGGGAGAAGATTAAAAACACCTGTTTACAATCCCCATTACACCCCAAAACTTCTTGCAAAGAAAACCATGCAACACAGATAAAGTACTATTAAGAAAAGAAAATGTTTTCTTTACTTACTTAGCATTCACCCCTCTCTTCCCCTCCCCAAAGCATTTTTCTGAATATTAATGACATGAAGTAGGGCATATACTTTACAGTCCCCAACTCAGAAAACAAATTTTGTAGTCCAATATTTCCAGATTTTATTGTGCTGTCATATTTCACAAATATAATTACTGAATTGTAATCCAACACTCTTACTGATTTTAATAATGTTCTTCTCCATTACCCAAATCCTGTCTGCCTCATTTCCAATGTACTCTCAGTTCTACAAGTCAACTCTTGTACTCCCTTCCTTCTCTCCAACATTTTCCGTTGAAATACTAGAAAAGGTTTCACAGGTGAAGTCTCTCTCTAGTCTATTACCAGAGGAACAAGAAGCCGAATCTTCTGTTTCACAGCTCAGTTTTTGTTGGACAAACTTTTGTATTCCCTCTTTAGCATGCACTTCATAAAAAAATAATTGTGTCCCTCCAGGGAAGAATACCTTGAAGACAGCTGTGTACAACAGTTTGAATCTCACACCTGCATCTCGACACTCTGAAATGAGGAATGAATTTACTTGTCTTGTGTTTTGCCTGGTGTACGATGAGCAATCATTCTCCACAAACACCCTGGTGTCTCTCAGTATTTTGTCCTTCTGCCACTTTAACAAAGATCAACTCTTTCTGCTGGTAGGATTGCATTCTTACTATTAAAGGTCTAGGTTGCTTTCTTATAGCTAGATTTGGAGCATATACACAATGCGCCCATTCAACTAATAAGTCCTGCTGTGGAATACCAGTCCAGTTGCTTACTTGTGCTTTTACAAATTGAATGCAGTCTGTTCCTTCCAGGTTTTCTGGTATAGCTGAAAATCTCAAGTTTTCCCTATGTGCTCTGTCCTGTAATTCTACTATGTTTTGAAACATCTCTTCCTGAGCAGTCTCATATTCAGCTAGCCTTGCCTTCATTTCGACTTCTGATTTTTGCAGCTTTATCATCTCATCTGAATATCTGTTTAAAGCTTCTTCCATCTGTTCCAGCCTTTTGTTTGTGCTGATATGCTCTATCAATGTTTTGTTTATTTTAACCAGGTTTGTATGCAGTTGCTTTGCATTTCCTGTAGGGTTACTGGAAGTCATATCTGAAGGTTGCATTACTTTTGCTGAACAGCTGCAGAACTCTCCCTAGTCAGTGTTTCTTCCTCACTTTTTCTAGCCAATTTTTTTCCAGGTCTTATGCATTTCTTCATTCCTGGCATCCAGGCACTGTACTTACTAGCCAGTTACTGAAATTCACCCATAAGCACGTGTCTATCAGCCTTCTCTGCTGAATTTCTGTTTTCATACTGGGAGAGACAGAAAAAAGAAGTTATGTACTCACCATAATGTTCCATCTGAGTAGTTCTACTTCATTTGTCTTCAACCTGTGGGATACTGGATCCGAGCCGGCAATCTCACTAGCATCTGCTCCGAGCACCAAGCTCCTCCCCTTACCCATAATACACCTCCACTACCTTCCAACTCCCAGATCAAGTTTGCTGATCCTTATACTGATAACCTGACCTGAAAAATACTTATGACCTACAACTGCAGCCTGTTCACATGACAAGGTCCAGGGAAAGGAGGGAGAGACGGTTGAAGAAAATTAAGTAGAACTACTCCGATAGAATGTTATGGTGAGTACATAACTTCGTTATATGAAGTAGTTTACTTCATTTGGTCTTCAACCTGTGGGACAGAGTCCCCAGCTACTAAACTCCTGGGTGGCCCTCATGGAAGGATATTCCGAAGCACCGCATAACGAAAGGATCCTCTCCTTCTAGAGGTCAAATACAATTTATAATGAGAAATAAATGCATGAGATGAGAACCATGTAGCTGCAGAAAAAATATCATCCAACAAGACTCTAGACCAAAAGGCCGCAGAAGTAGCTATGGACCTAGTGGAATGAGCTTTTACCTGACCTGGAAGAGACATGCCTCTGTCCTTATAGACCTGTAGGATGCATGAAGAAATCCACCTACCAATAGTGACCTTGGAGATTGGTTTTCGCAAAAAGGGTTTATAGAAGGGTACAAACAGTTGATTGGATCTACGGAAATTTTTGGTCATGTGTAAATAAAATCTTAACTGTCTATGAACATCCAGCAAGTGGAGCTTGTATTCCATTTTGTTAGCAAAATTAGGAAAGGAAACTGGTAAATTGATGGTTTGATTGATATTAACTGGTGATGCCACCTTGGGAAGAAAGGATGGATTGGTCCGAAGGGAAACCCTATCTTTGTGGAAAATCATATAAGGAACTTTGACAGACTATGCCTGCAGTTCTGAAAACCCTTTTAGCAGAGGTAACAGCCACCAGAAATGCTGTTTTCCAAGATAAGAATTTTAGATCTGTGGTTGCAGCGGGTTCAAAAGGCAGGGCAACCAGAGCATGAAGAACCATAGTAAGGTCCCATGGGGGAACAGGATCCTTGACGGGGGGCATAACAGAAAAGCCCCTTTGATAAAAGCTTTATACAGTCTGGAGGAGGCTAGTGAAGCAGAATTCTCACCCACATGAAAATGAGAAATGGCAGCCAACTGAGCCTTGATAGTAGAAGAGCTGGCTCCCTGATGAACAATATCAGCTAGGAAATCAAGAATGGCAGAAATAGGAGCCATGAAGGGGTCTAAACTCCTTTGAGATGCCCAAAAGGAAAAACATTTCCATTTACTGCGATAAATCTTCCTGGTTGAAGACTTATGAGCAGCCACCAGAATAGACCTAACTGAAGAGGATAATGCAGGAGTCCTAGTGATCATGGGAGCTGGAGCAGCCAAGCTGTGAGCTTCAAACTATCCAGGTTAGGATGAGGAACCGCGGCTGGGTGTGAAATCAAATCCTGAATGGGAACCAAGATCCAGGGTGGAGCCAGAAGGTGAGACCAAAGGAAGGGAAACCATACCTGGCGAGGCCAAAATGGGGCAATGAGGATCACTTTGCTCCCCAGTCAACCAGCTTTCTGTAGAAACCTCGGAATAAACATCTTATGTACTGGAGGGTAAGCATACAGAAGACCGGGAGGCCAAGAATACACTACAGCATCTCTGGGGGACTCCCCCGGCAGGGGGTTCAGAGTGAAAAATTTGTTACACTTCGCATTGGAAGGATATGCGAAGAGATCACAGCACGGCTGACACCACTCCAGGGAGATTTGCTCCGCTACTGAAAGATTCAGAGACCATTCATAAGGCATCAGAAGAGTCCGACTTAACCTGTCCGCTAGAATGTTGAACCGTCCCGGAATGTGCACTGCGATGAGAAAACGACCGGTGGAGATTACCCATTCCCACACACTCATGGCCTAGCGACAAAGGGGGTAAGATCTGGTCCCTCCCTGTTTGTTGATATACCAGACCACTGACATGTTGCCTGACTGAATTGCAATGGTTCCCAGAGGAAGAAAGGCATGATGGGCCTGCAAAGCTAAAAGGACCGCCCTCATCTCTAGAATGTTTATGTGCAAGCTGGTCTCTATAGAGGACCACAGGCCTTGGACTGCCCTGCCCAAACAATGCCCCCCCACCAAAGTTGGGAGGTGTCCGTGGTCATTGTGGCTTGGACAGGGGCTGAAACAATATGCTGTCCCTCCAAAATGCCAGTGAACACATCCACCAGAGAAGGGATGACCGAAAGACTTGACTGAGTTGTACTGGATACAACAATGGAAGTTCCAACAGGGACCATTGTACAGCTAGTGTCCACTGTAGAATTCTCATATGTAACCGGACACATGGGAGAAGCATTATGGTCACCGCCATTGAACCTAAGGCCCTCAACACTAATTCCACCGATGGAAGATGAGAATGGTAAATTAGTGAGACATGCGTCCTCAGGTTTTGTACTCTCTCCAAGGTCAGGCAGATTTTGCATTGTAATGCATCTATCCTTGCCCCAATGTAGTCTACTACCTGGACAGGATTTAAAAATGATACGGATGCACTGAATGTGATCCCCAAGTGCAGGGCAAGGTTTAAGAAATAATCCCTGGTGTGAGAAAGTATACGGCTGGTGGGAGCACTGAAAAGCCAATTGCCCAGGTACAGACAGACCTGAATCCCCTGAAGCCTCAGGTGAGCCGCTACCACTGCCATCACTTTGAACACCCTGGGGGCTGTGGTGAGACCAAAGGGTAGGGCTCGAAACTGGTAATGATGGACTCCTAGCCGGAAGTGGAGGAACCTCCTGGAGCTTCTGTGCATCTTTATGTGATGGTAAGCATCCTGGAGGTCTAACGAGCACATCCAGTCGCTCTCTTGCAGGTACAGCATAATGGACTGTAGTGTGACCATCCAGAATTTTTCTTTGGCAACTGACAGGGTAAGGGTAGATAGTCCACAATGGGCCTTAAGGCACCAGTTGTCTTTGGCACCAAAAAGAACCTGGAGTAGAAGCCCGATCTGGACTGATCTGGGGGGGACGATTTTGATGGCTCATTTTCCTAGCAGCTTGGAAATTTCCTGTGCTGCTGCCTCCATTTGCATGGGTGGTATGTCCGGGAGGTATTTAAGAGGAACCACAAAGGGGATAGAGTATCCTCTGGATGTGATCTGAAGCACCCAGCTGTCTGATGTTACAGACTCCCATGATGCCATGTGCAAGGACAATCGTCCCCAGACTGCCTCCAGAGTAGGGCAGTCGGGCAACCTCTTAGGCTTGCTGTCCAGGCCTGTCCGAGAACGTTCGAGACCCAAAAATCCTCAGACTCCCCCCTACCTCTGGGCTGGCATCCATTCTGTCCCCCTCTGCCTCTGGGGGAAGGAGAGCCCTGAGTGTCCTGGGAATACTGGGACTTCCAGAGCCACATCTTCTTTTGCCCTCTCTGATTCCAGGAAAAGGATCTTTGAGGGTTCGAGAAGTGGATTCTGATGGCAGATAGTGTCTCCCATCCTTCTCACTCTGCGCTAAAGTCTCATTGATGGTCTTACCAAAGAGAGTAGAGCTGTCATAAGGGGCATTGGCAAAGGACGCCTTGAAAGGTTGTGAAAAATGACAGTCTGAGCCAGGTGTTGCACCTCATGGACATGCCAGACCCAGCCGCCCTAGCCGCTCCTTCAGTAGAATGTGAAAGGAGTCGCATGGACGTGTTGGAGACTGCTTTCAAAGTGGCCATCCTCGTGGAGAATGAGTCCCTGCCCTCCTGCGACATGGACTTAGGGGGAGACTCCACCAGCTCCTTGACCAGGTCGTGCTGGAGTGTCATGACGTGGGCCAGGTAGTTCAGCGCCCTAACAGAAAAGGTAGCTGATGCGTAAACCCGCTTCCCTAAGCGGTCCATCATCTGCAACTCTCGGTCAGGAGGATGAACCGAGGAACTCTCTTGGGCTAGTTCCTTCTTTGTGACTACTGCTACCACCATAGCATCTACAGGGAAGCCCTTGTTCCACGCTGGCCTATCTGAAGGTGGACTCAAGATCTTGTCAGGCCTTTTGGGGATTGGTTTCACGGTGCCTAGCTCCTTTCAGGCCCGCGAGGTGACCAGGTCCACCAAGGAATTTGTGGGAGGGGACATCCAGGAAGTAGATGGGCTGTGCCAAAAGCCTCCAGGAACATGGACTCATAGGTTCATAGGTAGGTACTAGGCTATTGGCCCTAGGGCCTATATAAGCCTAGCCAAACGGTACCCTGACTTTTGCCACCCAAGAAAATTATTTTCCTGTGCCCCTGTCAAGCAGAGCCACAGAAGTGATCCCAGGGGTGAATTTCCTATCTCCCATTCCAATCATCAAGATTTTTCTTGAAGAGTGCTAATGAGGAGCTTTATTTGATATAGATAGGTAGTTTGTTCCAGAGTATGGGAAGTCTCTGAGACAGGAATCTTTCCCTCCAGCATGTTCTGTTTATTGGGGTGACAAGGTTTAGGTCCCTAGAGAGTGTAGCTCTAAGGGATTGGGATTTCTTTACGGGGAGCATGCCGAACAGCTCTGGGTTTGACATAGCTTTGTATGTTAGGCAGAGATGGTCTCTGACTAGGCGATATGCGACAGAGTAAAGCTGGAGTTTTTTGAGACGATCTGCGTAGGGCATCTGTTTGAGGCTGGTAATCCTCTTTGTGAGGCATTTCTGTGGCCTTTCCAGTTGTTGTAGATGTCTTGTGAGGTACATACCAAAAGGGGCATTGTACTCTATAACGGGTCTAATGAGTGATGAGTAGAGGGGAACAATGACCTCTTTTTTCCTGGATGAGAAACCTTTTATGATGAGGTGTGCCACATAGAAGGATTTCCGGACTACTGTGGTGATGTGATTATCAAAGGAGAGACTACTGTTCACCTGTGTCCCAAGGTCTTTTCATCATACTTTCGGTGTTAAGTAGAATACCGCCTATGTGGTAGTTCATGGGTACAGAGTTTTTACCAAAAGGGATGACAATGCACTTTTTGGCACGGAGCTTGAGGCCATGGCTTTGACACCAGGCATCTGTCTCAGTGAGGCCCTTTTGTAGGATGTCCACATCGTTAGGAGATTTGATTATGGCTCCTAGTTTGCAGTCATCTGCGAACTTTGTTAGCCAAAGACCTTCTGTGTTTGGTATCTACTTCTCTGAAGTACAGGCTAACAGGAGAGGACCTAGGACTGAACCCTGTGGTACTCCACTTGTCACTGGTCTGAAGTCGAATGTAGAGTCTGCTACTTTCACAGTGTGGGTTCGGTCAGTGAGCCAGTTGGCAACCCATCTTGTGACATAGGGATTTATACCTAGTTTAGTGAGTTTGTCTATATTTCCAGAGTGGGGGATGGTGTCGAAAGCCTTGGCGTGATCTAGGTAGGCTGTGTGTACCATCTTACCCTCATCTACAGCTTTGGTGACAGCTTCAAAGAAGTCTATCAGGTTTAGGAGACATGATCTGTCTTTTCGAAACCCAAACTGGGTAGGATCCAGAGTTTGGAGATTACCATTGTCATTGTTTATACTTTCCACGATGATACGCTCCATAGCCTTGCAGACCAGGCTCGTCAGGCTAATGGGGCGGTAGTTCCCGGGGTCCATGGTGGGGGATAACGTGCCATTCAGTGGGCACAAAGCCTGAGGTGAGGCTATGATTAAACATGGTACTTAGGTGGGGTGCCAGTTCGTTTTGTAGTTCATGTAGAACGCAGCCTGGGATGTTGTCAGGTCTCATGGATACTGTGTTCTTGGCTTTGGAAAGAGTGTTTTTTACCTGTGCAGCCGTGATTACAGGTACTTTGCATTCTTCCGGTATAGAGATGGGCCCTTTAGGGGATGAGAGAGGGGTAAAGTTAGCACTGAACCTATCTACCAGGATGTTGGCAATATCAGTTGGTTCAGTATATTTAGTGCCATTGCGCTGTAACTCAGAGTAGATCTGAGTATTGCCATTGAGATTCTTAACATAGCTATAGAATGCTTTGTGGTTGTCTAGCATCAGTGGCGATTTTGTTTTCGTAACTAGCTTTGGAGGATTTTATGAGGGATCTCAGCTTCTTACTAAGGCTGACCATGGAGTTCCTCCAATTATGGGATGTTACTCTTTTTGCAACTGTTTCTTTCTTCTGTTGTAGAGTTTGTTTATAGCAGGGGGCCACCAGATTGGCTTCATTTTTTTGGATGATAGCATCTTGGTTCTGCTAGTGTAAGTGCTTATAAAGTGCAATTGTATAGGATTCAGCAGTCGCATCTCTACTGTCCGTCAGTATGGGTGTCGTGAAGTTTGCCACTTCTGTCTTAAGAAGCGTGAAGTTGGCTTTGGAAAAATTTTTTACGGTGGTTTCCCTAATGGGAGACGGGGCTGGGATGTGGATGTCTAGGATGATTTGCTTGTGGTTGGATCTGACCAATGAGGAATTGACCTCTGGTGTGGAACACTGGTTGTCCATGTTGGTAATGACCAGGTCTAGGATATTGCTGCCCCTGGTGGGGGTGTGGATAAGTTGATCCAAGGCACTGGAATGTATGAATACCAGAAAACGTTGAGCACAAGAATTGGTACATGAGAAGTTTTCCCAGTTAATGGTGGGGTAGTTGAAATCGCCCGTTATTAGGGTATTAGGTTGTACCCTAATATTTTCCAGTGTATCAAGAAATGAGGAGTGGGAATCCTGGGGCATGGTGGGGGATCTGTAGCAAGCTACAATTTGCATTGCGGTCTTGCCCAGAGTTAGTTGTACTTGGATAATCTCAGATGCATTATGCTGAGTAACTAGCCTGGAGGTGTGGATATTCTTAATGAATATGGACACGCCTCCGCCTTTAGTGCTTCGGTCCAAGTTAGGTGGCCAAAAGGTGTGGTATGAATTATAGCCTGGTAATGCAGGGGTGGTCTCTGTCACTGCACAGATGTCGATGTTCTCCATTTTAAGAAGTGCCTCGAGTGAGTGCATTTTGAGGTTTAGACTTCCAGCATTGAGTAACGTTACCCTCAGATTTTGCTTGGTTGTACCTGTTATGGTGGTGAATTTGTCATTTGAATCTTGCCTAAAAAGGCACTATAGAGGTGGCAAGAGCCTTAGCCAGTATCCAGAATCCCAATGGCGACAGGTGCAGGCCATCTCAGGCAAAGCAACATGGTTTGTCGATCATGTCATCCCAGGCAGACAGATACTGGATCCCCTTAGAATACACCAAAAGCTTAGCCAATTGTTGAAGTCAATCATTTTGTCCTTGTACTGCGGTATCATTCTGGGTGATGGCACGATGCTACTCAGGGCTAGGGTCATACCTGCCTGGGCTACAAGATCAGAAAGCTCCTCCATGTCTCTTCATGTAGTCCAGGGAGGTATATCTCAGGTCATTCACACCAACATGGACAATGACATATTTGTACTTGCTTGGAGTGACCTGAGTGCGTGCGTTATGTGGTGGATCCTGGCACCTGACAGGAAGCTGACAGTGACTTTCTCCTTGTTTAGCCTGGTGAGTGGAACATCAGTGTGCCTGACTATAGTCACCTATGACTAGAGTGTTAGGTACGTTATGCCTTATGGGCTGTGGTTGAGTGGCACACTGAGTTTGTGGGCTGTGTGTCATTTGGGTTCTGTTGGGGGGGGGGTTGCTTGCGTTTCTGCTTTGGCGGTCTCTGTTGCTTGGGTAGATTTTTTGTGAGAGCCTCCATGAATGTAGGTGTGTGTTTTGTGTTTCTATGTGTTTGTTTTGGTGGTGTAGGTTTTGAGGGACTATCTGACGAGTGTGGTGTGGTGCAAGTGTTTACCTTCTCCTCGACTGTCTAGTCCAGTCTTGGGTGAAGAGAGCTTTGCTTCCAGTTTGGTTATACAAGTGCATCTCTCACAGGTTGTAGTGTTGGGTTGTAGGAGGAGAGGGTTGTCTGTGTACATGAGGCAAGTGCTGCATTGCCCCAAGATGCCCAGATTCATCAGGTAGACTAGATGCCCAGATTCATCAGGTAGACAGGAGAAAACACCGGGAGCTGAACCTTAGACATGCCTGGATAGGTGCTTATTTAATAAGTACTAAAAACTGTTTTCCTCTAGACAAGTGAGGAAAGTTGAGTGCTGTAGTAATTTGTAGCTTATTTAGTGCTTACAATGAGTTCTGAACAAGTGCTAAGCTCAAAGAAACAGACGTGAGTGCTGAAACTAGAAAACTGGCTAGTTCTAAGAAACAAAAGATAGAAGGCTTCCCTCCAACACAGAAAGGCTTGGGGGCTCAGAAGCTTACAAACAGTCCTGGATACAGCAAATCTGTATCTGGACTAGACAACTTATAGGAAAAGGCAAGAAACAAGCTTAGAAACATTTTTTTTTTTCTTTCTCAGAAGAAGGTTTGGGGTGGACCAACCTCCCTGTTGGCAAAGGATTTCCATGATGTCTCCAAAGGAGACATCTCGGGAGGTGACCTGGGGGAACCTTCCCCATCATCCAAATCCTCTGTGAGGGACTCTGGGGAGTCCAAGTGCCTCCTCTTACACGTATGCTTATGAGGCACATCTCCAGTGGGGCTCTCTGGGGAGAACTCACAAACCACTTGTTCCTCGGGGGGGAACAGTCTGGGGCTCCTCGAGCATGGGCTTTCCCTCTGGTAAAATTATGGGATTCGTAGAAAGAGCCGAAGGGGTTGGGGTGGAGTCCGAGGGGATAGTCAGGGGTCTCGATCCAGTGGAGAAAACCCTTTCTACCACATCAAATGCAGAGGGAAAACGAACCTCCTGGGGAACCAATATGAAAGCCTGTATCCCAGGTCTGACGAGAGAATCAGAGCCGGGCCAGAAGTGGACAGAGCTCTGAGGGAGGGAACTTGGCCCGACAAATCTGGAGCCAATGAAAAAAGTTCCGCTCCCTCATATCAGACACCCAAGCTCCGGCTCAGAAAGCTGCATGGTTCCGAGCTGGTTGGATCTGACATGCTCCAGGCAGTTGTCAGCGTCAAGGAAGCAGGTACCATCGGTGCCAACTCCCTGACTAAAGCCATCCTCGTATCCAAGTACTCCAAACCCGGTGGACAGATCTGAGAAGAAATCTGTGTAAAAAAGGGAGAGGGGGCTGGCAAGACCCCCATCTGGATTTGAGTACAAATGAACCTCCCCATTTTATCCATGTCGACTTCCAATAAGGACCACGTGGACCTCGACAAGGCCACGGACTCAAACCTTGCGGGTCGGGGAACCGAGGCCCTAGATGGAAAGCATGTCTCCTCCGGCTCTGGGGAAAATCTCAGAGATTGGAGCTGAGGGGAGTCACAGATCCTATGTGGACTCTTAGAAGGTGAAGTGAGGTCCAGGGACCTCAAGTTTCTCAGGCCTGGACTTTGGCTCTCGCTCCTTCTCTCTGCCCCTTTTCCACTCCACTTCCACAGGCTTTGAAATGGGAAGTTGAGTCCCAGCCTGGAAGGGAGGAGAAGCAAAGACAAGAGAGAAAGGAGAGGCAACCACAGCAGCTGCTTGTGACCAAATCGGAGGATGAGGCAACTGCCTCAGAAGTGGGAAGAAGGCCTTTCAGGGCCAAGTTAACCTTCCTGTCCTTGACTGCTTGCGGGTTAAAACCTACGCATATAGAGCAGTCGGTACTTAGCTTGGTAATACCCAAGCACATTACACAAAGAATGTGGCCATCTGCTGGGGACAACTTATGGCCACACTCAGTGCACCTTTTAAACACAGGCTTATCAGCCATTCAGACAAGAGAGGGAAAACAAGTAGAGAAAAAAAAATAGTTTTCCCACTAAAACCACTCACCACACACACACACACACACACACACACACACACACACACACACACACACACACACACACACACACACAGAACACACTGAGGGGGGAAGAGGAAGCAAGTAAACTAACCAACTAAGCTAAACAACAAAGATTAATTTCACGAAGCACCAAGTGAAGGGAGGAGAAGGGGAATCTATACTAACCACTATTCTAAAATTTAGAGTAAATAAGGCTTTATAAAAGCTTTCAAAAACCTACTTACTACTCGGAGCTCAGGAGATCACGATGCTTCAGCAAGCCGCGGCAAACGAGATCTGGGGGTTGGAAGGTAGTGGAGGTGTGTTATGGGTAAGGAGAGGAGCTTGGAGCAGATGCTAGTGAGATTGCCGGCTCTGATCAGATACGGATCCAGTATCCCATAGGTTGAAGACCAAATGAAGTAAACTACTTCAGATCAAGCTGTTACTCAGTGTGCATCTATCTTGGAACTCTCCAGAAAATAGGAGTTTGAGAGAAATAAAGGTCAGAGCATCCAAGCAGCCAGTCCAAGCTCCTTTAAGTTTGGGTACACAAGGGATCCAATCAGCACAGTAATCAGGTCTAGCTGGTGGGATAAGAAGCAGGGTGGCTTCTTTGCCGTTCATACAATCACAGAAAATCAGTGCTGCCTCATCCGGAAAGGTGTTATCAAAATCACTCCATGTCTCTTGAACCTTACTTTCTGCAAACTTCAGTATCAATGGTGTCAGATTATATTTACAGAAAAATAATCCTACAATGTAAAGAAAAACAAAACACCAATCCCTTCAGTTACTGCCAGACAGCAGTCTGAAGCATTCACTACCTCAGAAGCTGGAGATTTGCCTGGAATATGAAAAGCCAGATGTCC
This sequence comes from Protopterus annectens, assembly GCF_019279795.1. Lineage (NCBI taxonomy): Eukaryota > Metazoa > Chordata > Ceratodontiformes > Protopteridae > Protopterus > Protopterus annectens. The sequence continues at coordinate 378,113,130 of NC_056737.1, read as the reverse complement.
ATACACCCCCAACACTTGCCTGTCAGGAACATGAACACTACCTTTCTCAACTGTTAGGTTGTTTGCAACATTGATAATACTCTGGGTGTAGTAGACATCCTAAAGAGCAAGGAGGTAACATGGAAATGGTAATCCCCCATTTTAAATCTTAGAAAATGTCAATGTTTCTTAAAGCTCTCTTGCTAGCCAGAACAAGGAGATAGTCGTACTTCAAGTTTATTATCACTAGCCAAGCATTAAGCATGAGGAAGACGGAGAAGAGACTGTAGATTAAGAATTTTTAACTATGGAAATATCAAGATGCCATAAACATATAAGATCTTCCTCTAAACTCCATCTTTTTTGGAACTGGAATAACCAGGTGTAAAACCCGGACACTTAATTCTTTGAGAAAGTACAGTTGTGTACATCTTACCATAACAGTAGATGTCCTTCTCTTTTCATTGTTGCAGTACTCATCACCTCTGAAATCTCCTGCCAAGGTCAGCCCAACATCCAGCCAGTATACAAAGGCCTTAAATACCTAGGAGCATCATACGTCAAACACATGTTCCTCCATCAACCCTAGGGCTTACAGGTTGCTGTACAAGCACTCACAACCCAGAACTGAAGTATCCCAGGAGAATCAAGACCCCCACTGGAAAGAACAACATGTACATCCAGAAAAAGAAAGGAAAAGGAGAACCTCTCGACCAGAAAGAAAATACTAACCAAAGAAAAAGAACAGGGGATAGGAGAGGGGGAGGGAGTGAATACTTCAACAGTGAAAAGAAGGACATCCACTGTTATGGTAAGATTTTACACAACTGTGCTATGCCCTTCCACATCATTGCTGCAGTACTGATCATCTCTGGGAGAGTACAAAAGCTACTGAGAAGGTAGGGAGGAGGAAGGCAAGGTGCAGCCATCAACAAACCCATATAGGACAGCCTTGGGAAAGCCTGTCCTTGTTCAGGAAATGGCATCCAATTTGTAATGTTTAGGGAACATGTGAACCGAAGACCAAGTATCAGTTTCAAGGATGGAGGAGGTGTCCAATCCCTTGAAGAAAACTTCACGGAAGTGACTGCTCTAGTAGAATGAGCCCTAACAGAAGCAGACACCTGTTTGCCACTGAAACAACAACAAAAAGAAATGTCCTTAAGAGATCCAGGAGGAGATGATTTGCTTAGAATCTGTCAAACTCAATGTCCTGGTATGAAAAGAAACAAAATGCTGATCAGATCTATGAAATGCCTTTGTTCTGTCTAAATATCTGTGCTGTCTATTCAAGTCTAAGGTATGAGAACCTCCTCACTAGCAGACTACAGAGAAGGGAAAAAAGAAGGAAGATGGACAGACTGAATGAGTGTCAATTCATTATCCACCTTGGGCATAGAAGGATTCTTACAGAGAGACACCCTGTCTCTATAAAAAAAACGCACAAGGGGGGACTGCCCTCAGGGGCTGGAGTTCAGCTACCCTTCTGGCAAAAGTTAAAACAACTGATAAAACAGTCTTCCAGGTACAACGCTGACAAAAAAAGAGGAAGCAGGCTCAAAAGGAGCTGGAGTCAGTTTTTCAAGTATAAAATTAAGATCCCAAGAGGGCGGAACAGCCTTTCTTGGGGATTTGATATGAAGGAAGCCTTTTAGAAACTGCTTAACCTCAAAACTAGAGGCCAAATGTGGAGGGGCAGACAAGCAAAAATGGATGGCAAGAGAGATTTCACTGAAGATCATGCCAAGCCAGTAAGTAGCAGTTAACACAGGTAGGAAAGAATCAAGGGAACCATTACTGAAAAGGGGTCCTAGCAATGTCTGAAACACCACACATAAAATCTCTTCAACTTGGACATATGATTTTCTGCTATTAGGTTTCCTGGCCTCCTGCAGGACCCTAAGCATGTCCTCAGAAAACTGAGGTCAGAAAGGACACCACCTATCACCCAAAAGTGTCAGTTGAAGAGTGGACAAATAAGGGGAAGGAGGAATCCTTTGCCTTATGTGAGAAGATCCATGTGGTGAGTTAACCTGCAATGATTGTCCCTGGCCAAATAGAATAAGTGGGGGAACCAGTGTTACCTCGGCCAAAGAGGAGTCACCAACAAGACTATTGGAGAGTCCTTCTCAATTTTCTAAAGGACCTTTAAGAAGAGGAAGGAAAGGAAAGGCACAGAGGAACATTCCCTTCTAGGAGAAAGACATGATGTCCACTTTCCAAGCCTAAGGACTTGGGACTCTAAAACAGAACTGAGGAAGTTGCCTGTTAGAGGGGAGTCAAAAAGATCAACATGAGGAATACCCCACCAATCAACTATGTCCAGAAACACATCTCTGTGTAGCATCCATATGTGAGGCTGTGTCCTGGACCTGCTCAGAAAGTCAGCTACAAGACTGCACTCAAAGTATATAGACTATCTGTAGGGTCACCTGCAGACTGATGGCTATTTCCCATGCTCACAGGGCTAATTTGAAAAGAAGGTAAGACCTCATGCTCTTCTTGTTTGTTGGTGTATCACATGATTCTGGTGTTGTCTGTATAAACCTTCAAGGGACATGGCACCTTAACTGTGTGGAAAGCTTGAACGGCCAGAATGAAAGCCTACACTTCTTTTACGTTTATGTGATCCACCTTCTGCTGAGGGGAACAAAAGCCCTACACCTTTAGGGTGCCTGAAGTGGCTCCCAAACCCAGCTTTGAAGAGTCTGTAAAGAATTCCTGGGACAGCTGAGGAGGTTAGAAAGGAACACCTGGATTGAAAAATATCTGTTGAAGCCACCAGTGAACCCTCCAGTTCAAGAAAAGGGAGCAGAGGAACAAGACAGTTTACAAGGTGTCAGGTTGAAGCCACACTGATCTTGGGTACCACTGAAACTTCTTCATATGAAGCCTGGCCCAGGGAAGCATGGGAATGGTCGAACCCATGAGCCCCAGAGCCCTGAGAAACTCTCTGGCTGGAAGAGAGGACAGGGGTAGAAGGAAAACAAAATAATTTGTGAAGGACAAAAGCTTAAGAGACAAGAAGGCAGGCTAGCACTGGAACAGTCTGGACCCTGCAGCCTACAAAATAGTGATCCTGAGGATTAACTTCTGAAGGTTGACAGTTTACCCCAGGTTGTGCAACAAAAGCTGGGTAAAACAAGGATCCTACACCAACTTGGATGGGGATGGGGCCTGAAGCAAGAGGTCGTGCAGATAGGAAAATATCAATGTCTTGAAGCCTGCAAAAGGCAACTACTGGAGCTAGGCATTTAGTGAATATCCTTAGAGCTGTTGAAATCCCAGTGGGCAAAGTAGAGAACTGAAAATGAGAGGAAGAAACAGAAATGCAAAAATTTCCTGAATAAAGGATGGATACGAATATGAACATGGCCATCCTTTAGATCCAAGGAAACTAGAAAGGACTGAAGAAGCAACAGAGGAGAGAGAATCTGAACAGAAAACATTCAGAAGGATGGCACTTATCAGAAAAGTGTTCAGAAAGGAAAGATCCAGGAGAGGTCTCCAATATCCTTCTTTCCTGGGGACCAAAAACATTCTGGAATAAAATTCTAAACCCCTCTCAGTCTGTGGAACTGGTTGAATGGTTCCCTCATCTAACAAACCTTACAATACCCCTGGAAAGTGAGGAAGCTGTTCTAGAGGCTGAGGGATACTGAAGGAGGGAAGGGTTTTCTAGGCCATGAATTAACCCTGTTGGATAATGGATAGACCCAAGAGTCTGTGGGTATCTTCTTCCAAACTGGGAAAGACAGGGAAAGCCTGAGGGGAACCTAGCCAAGAGGAAGAGAGGGCAGAAAGTCAGATGGCTGCAGACTTGTCAAGAAAGGACAGTCTTTGGGGCATAGGCATCTGAGCAAGCTTATCAGAAAAACACACACCTAGGAGCTTTCTTACCCTTAGAAGACTGTCTGGGCAGTCTACGCAAAAATGCAGTCTTACAGGGAAAGTTCCTCTGAAACATTGAAATGGGGTGAGATGAAGATGTGCCTCAAATCTTTCATGCCCTTACCTTGAGCCTGCAAGGCCTTAAGAAGCTCTGCAACAGCAGTGCCAAACAAATTTTGGTTACTCAGAGGAGAATCCAGAAGTTTTTCTTTGATATCACCTGGCAAGGCCTGAAGGTGTAGCCTGGAATGCACCTCATCACAGAGCTGGAGTCAGCGGCCCTACAGGAGGCCTCTGCTGTATCCCAGCTGCATTTTATAGTGATGGGCATTTTGAGAAGTGGAACCTAGTAAGAAGAGAGCTGAGGCCTTACCCTCAAAGTTAGGAATATCAGAATCAATTTTCCCAATCTGGGAAAGAAGAGACAAATTTTATCTTGTCATACAAGTCTGGTAATTGATAGCAATAAAGGCTAAAGTAGCAGAAGTGTATACTGTCTTAACAATCCTCTCCATAGCTCTACTGTTCTTATCCAAGGAAAGGAACTTGGAAGAGGACAACAGCCTAGAAGGCTTATCAGCACACACAGAAATCACTGTTGGCTCAGATGAAAGGCACTTGTATAAGAACTTGCAGATATCTGGCACCTTGTAGAACCTGTCAGGTTTCTTGAGAGCTGGAGGTTGGGAGTTCGGTGCAAGGGAAGCAAGAGAGAAGGTATCAAATAAAGCAGCCAACACAGGAGGGACAATAGAAGGTTTAGGACAGTCCATTTGTAACAGCTAAGAATATATTTTCTGGATGTCTAACACCTGGGAGCAATACCATTTGAAATGCTCTATCATATGTAGGACCATGTCTCCAAAGGAGAATCAGGACTGACAGATACCCCTTCCTCTGATCCACAGTCTAAAGAAGGCAACTGAGAGGGGAAGGCTAAAGAGTCAGCATTAGAGTCAGAATTCTCATTCCAGAACACAGGGTCCTTTGCCCTTTGGGAGGGGTAGAAGACCAAGGGAGTGCAGGAACAAAAACTCCCTGAAGATGCTTCAAAGCCATCAGATATTGAGCAAGCCTTGAGTGATGTCCTGTCATTCTCTTTGTGAATCTCTGGTAGTGGACATCATGTTTAAACTTCTGTCTTTTCTTTAAGGGGGCATCTGCCTCAACAAATGGGGATGGTTTGGATCCCTGCCTAGATTCAATCAAGGTACCTGGCACCTCTTGCATAATAAGTACCTGAAGAATCCCTTTAAACTCCTTGGAGAACATCAGCCATGGTCCCCCCCCTCAACATCTGCAGCAGATGTTTGCAAGGCCGCCAAAGACATATGAGAAGCAGTTTCCTTGCCAGCTTCTGAGAAGGTCATGGCAAAAGAAAATAATAATAATACCGGACTCCTCTGGGTTCTTATTCACCTCAAGAGAGATGTCAGGTGGAGAATGGACAGCAGCAGACACAGGCCCAGACTTCCTGGCCTTCTTCTTGTGTAGTAGCTGTACCCTGGGGCAAGCGGAGTCGGCCATGGTATCTTGGGCCAAGAGCTTGACACATTAGTTCTCAAGATAAATGGAAAGAGAAGAAAGACTGCTATGTAAAGTCTTGGGTATAAAAGCCTGACAGATGGAACACTGAGTGTGATCATGAGACACACACCTAAGCAAAACAGACACCTAACATGGTGGCCTTTATGGGAAATTTGCCATCCACACTGACATCTCCTCTTCTTCGATGACATGTAACCCACTGAAAAGTAAAACAAGGAAAGGGTACCCCCAACGGGATACTTATCTTAAAGACGAAGGGTCAGTATAACCAAAAAAGTGAAGGGAATTCAGACAAACATAGGATAATGATGTTCGGACTGGCAGCAATGAAGGTCTGGATCAGGAGCATTCGTACATCACCTTTATGCCCTATGTTTATGCAGAGAGGATACTTCTGAAGTACAATGCTCCTAGGTAATTAAGGCTTTGATATATTGGCAGGATGTTGGCCCTTGGCAGGAGATCCCAGTGGTGATGAATACTGTAATAGTGATCTGGAACAACATCTACCTCTATAGCTCAAAGCAGCAGTTGTTCAAGAAATGAGCCACTTGCATCTCATACTGTAGGATGGGGGGAGTCCACAAGGGGAGGTTTCTAAGTCAAAATGGTTGGAAAGGCTAGCTGGACTGCATGCTTCTCACCTACCAACTTGCTTTTCTTCTCTTGCAATTTACCATTTTCAAATGTTTTCTTGTTCCTGTTCTGGTCTTTGGTTTAATACCTTCAGAATTCTGCAAGCTTCAATGAAAAATACCAGTTTAATCTGAGGAGGTGGGTGAAAAAAATTCTTAAATGCTTCCATAGTTATAATGTCCAACAATAAATCTGCCACTGTTTTCAGGGTCAGACTGCAACAAACTTGTGAACTGTACTTAAGCTTTATAAAACTTGCACCATGTAAAATAAAAACACGACTGAATCTGCAGAGTGCATTTTTTCAGAGGCACGAAAAGATCCAAGAAGTTGTGACCTTTTTCTCTGCAGGGTAAAAGAAAGTGAAAGCATTTTGAAACTGAAACTTGTAACTGCCTCCTCTGCAAAGTACAGTAATTATACATAACATGTGAAATGTATGGCAAACGTAATACATACATTATTGTGCCTCGTGGTCACAAGGTATGTAACTAGTTCCAGACCCGGAAGCTCAACAGCTGAAAATATCAATTACAAAGGAGATAGCTGGCCAAGAACTGGAGGGGGGGTTGCATTTTAGCAGGTATATGGTAAACTCTTGCTTAAAAACAGAGAACAGTTGTGTTTTCTGTATGGAAAAGATACAAAGCAAACAGATGAAGAAACAATCAAGACTAAAAGAATTAGCCTGGAGCTTATAGTGTACAGACCTGTACGTTTGTTTTCTGCACTTGCATCTCTGGCTGTGTCATTTTCTAAAAATTCAGCCAGTACAACTAGGGCTCAGTATTTTTTTCTTTTTTTGTGATGAGATAGCTAGTAAAGGTTTAAGTATAAACAGAAGTTATTCCTTCTTGAAATTTCTTTGTGCAAAGTGATTACTTTCTGATTTGGCTCTATAAGTTTATACTTCTTTGCAAGCTTAACTATTAATTGTAAGCTTAACTCATGCTTTAGATATTATTTACTCACTTTTAAAAAGTTTGTGGCAGATTGTCTATTCATTTAGTTGTTAACTGACAGCACAGCATTTATTGCTAAATGGAAATAAGCTGCTGGCATCTACCTCTAACTCGCCAGAATGCTCAACTAAAAACCACTGAGGTTCATAATTATCTGGCTCATTAAAAGTGGATCAGTAGTAGGTAGCTCTCCAGTCATGTAACCTGGCATGGTGGTAGCTTACTATAGTAGGCTGGGACATAAGGCTGTATTGGTGAGCAAGTGAGCATTGGAAGGCAATGCAACACAGAGTGGTCTGGAGAACTACGTCAAAGACTTTTTGGCGGGCTGTTCAGTGTGAAGCCTATTCTTGATTATGGCTGGTTTAAGCCCCACAACTAAAACAATGCATATTTTCTTCATGCTGTTGAGAGCAAAATGTGCATGCTTTTTTTTTAAATACTTAGTGGTGTGACTTGAGAGATCATATTCTGTGGCAGCCATCAGAATTCAGACAGGGGTCCAGGGAAGTAAATTTTGTGGGAAGAAATAGCCAGGGAATTGTTATGGCTAGGCTTGTATAGGCCCTATATAGCCTAGTACTAACCTATGAACTTTGATAATTTACTGCTGCACAGTGGAGCAAACTCAAAGACCGCAACCCCTGACCACCATACATCACAGTGGGAATAGTAGTGTGGATATTTTAAATGGACCTCATAACAGTTCTTTTTTTACTCCAAATTTTTTTAAGATTTTTTGAGGTTAGGGTTCCACAGAAGAAGCTCTTGTCCAAAGAACAGCAGTTCTCTTTTTACTTCTTCTCAGAGTGGCTGAATGGTCACCCATGTGTACCACCTGAAGACCAGACCCCATACTGTCCGCCATGGAGGCTGCATCCAGAGTACCATTCTAACATTTAATCCTGTGCTTCTCCACATTCTAAGTACGTAGGTCATCTGTTTGTCTGAGGATTTTGCCTTGCTATTTGATCACATAATCTGGCAATTAAGCTTACGAACATTTTTTTTAAATCGGTATAAGACTCTGCATTCCCTGCGAGTCAGACAAGTATTAAGCCCCAAAATCAACTTGGAACATTCAGAGAGATCACCGCAATCACCAATGGGGTGTTTGTGTAGGTAATGGCAGACCTGTTCAACCCCACAGAACCAGTCTGGCTTCTTGAGGGCTTACAGAATGGGAGTCTAGTTTAGAAGATGTCATCACAATGGCATCCTCAATACATCAAAAAACAGGGGGTAGCTGTTATGGGAGCTGTTATGGGCGTAGGTTCCTTTAATCTCAAAAAGGTCTCAGTACTTTTCCTTGCTATGGAACATTTCCTCTGTTTCCCAAGTAAAGTGTTCTTCTTAAGTTGAGAGTTTCACTGAAAGATGCGTTCTTCAGTGGAGACCACAATGATGTAGACTCCTCACTGTCCTAATCATAGCCAAATTGTGAAAATAGTTGTCTGATGTAGGAAAAGTGTTCCTTTTCTTTCAGTAAGGACTTGGACTCTTTTGAAGCAGATATACGTTCTCTTTATTTAGTACATTCCAAGCAAGGCACGAAGGGTCCTGCATGGCAGACTGTCATTGTGAGAACAACTCTTCCTATTGTTTCCTGAAATAGTCAAGCTTGACTGGGACGTCCAACCCTGAATCGAAGCAGATGATGAGAGATCATGTTGCTCAACCACACAAGGTGTAAATAGCCCCTCTAGGAGTGCATTTTTAACTCATTTGCCCCTTTTATGGATTTGCCTAATCCATTAAGGATCCTGAAGTTGGGAGGGAGTCATTTTTTTTTTTTTTTTACCAGACTGCACTACTGGCTTAGAACAGTGGCCTAATGTCCTCTCAAATATCTGGTACTTAGCCTTGTATGACATGTTCACAAATGCTCATCTGTCCTCTTCCAAAGGGGTCAAACATAGGCTGCTAAGAGGGTTAGACTCTGCCAGTTGGGGATACAGAATAGCCTCAATTGCTGTGGTGCCACTGAGCCTATAGGAGGAAAGAAGAATGGCCTCCAATTTTCTAATGTCCACTCTACCTAGACCTCTATGAGGCAGTGTTCCTTTCTGGGCAACATCTTAGGAGGCTGAATTTGGAAGTCTGCATTATATGGCTTCCAGTTTTTTTTTCCTGTATCAGCCACTCTTGTAGAATCATTTCCTTACTTCTGTTTTCCTGGCAAAGCCTGCAAAATGTTGGCCATCAACCAAAAGAGGAGAATCGCCTAAGCAGTACAAGCACTCAGAATGTAAATCTTTGTGGTGTACATTGCTCATATTTGTCAAAGATGCTTTTCTGGTTTGTACAAGGCATGCTCAAAGAAAACGCATTTTCTATATGAATTTCGCAAGCAAAGCAAAACAGGCATAAGGCTGAACAGTAGCACAATAAAAATCAATAAATTTTCCCTGGTGGATCACTCACTTTTGTAGATTTGAGAAATTCAGAACACTAGGGCTGGAAATAAACCAAAGTGACAAAAAAAATCCTAGAGATGCACATATACATGCAGCAGAAAAGAAATGAAGATGACAAGGGTAGACTCTCTTTTTATCGTGCATCCTTATGCAGGAAGATAGTCAGCTCCCACCAGAGATCAGCAGACTTCTGTAAGTTAGACCAGAGATGGAAAAAAACACTTTGGTTTTATTCCCATATATGATTCATATAAACATTAACAATTCTCTAAACAGAACTCCAGGAGAAAAAAAGTATTACATTCAGCAAAGCAAAGACTGAAACCTGAAGAACAGCCAAAGAACTAGTGAAGTTAACCAAAGAGACCACTACTTTCAGGTAGCAAATTGAACTGGGTAAGGGTGAGCAGTACACTCTCATTTACTGCTGGGCTCCCCCCTACTGTATTCCCTGTACAACACAAAAAGCACCAATATTAGCAAATATCACCAAGCTTGGGGTATTAGCCTATCCATACTGTAATTTTTGCAACGATGACCTTGTGGTATGTATCTTGCTAATGTTCAAAAGAGCTGGTAGACTCTAAACTCCAGAAGGCTTGTCTATGCCTCTAATCATCATCTATGGCAGTCAATCTCAATCAATGTGCCAACATCTCATTACTGCTTGGTTGGGGGGGGGGGGAGTACAACTCAAGACGCTGCAGATGGGATGATGTCACTTATTGAGGCTTGTAAGATGGCCAGGTGGCTGCTGTAGATTTGTTTTATTGACATGTTGACTGTTAGTCCCAACTAGGCCAATGACCTATTTTTAAGGGAGACCAAAGGTGGTATTCATACTAATGAGGGGGAATTTTTCCACTACACTGATTCTGAAGAGATTTTCCAGCAGCAGCTACTCCAGGAAAAGAACCAGCATGATGAAGGATGTATTACAACTATCCGGCCAGCAGTTGAGGGATATTTTAATAGAGAAATTATGGAAGCAAAATGAAATGGGAGTGTGGCAAGGATGTGCAAAAAATTAAAAACCAAGTAGTATTTTTTTTATACAAAAAACAGGAGATAAGACCAAAACTTATGCTGATATGGTTAAGAAAAAAGCAAAAAAAGGAACATCAGGAAAATAAATGGTTACGAAACAAAGAAGAAATTACAGTTAGGATTTTCTCCAAGGAAGAAAGAAATAGAAAGATACAAGGTATGGGACATTATTTCACCTTCCACAAACTTCTCCAGCAGAGGACAGCACTTTCATTCATATAAACTTAATTTTTGAGTCAATATGAAAATAATAAAGACTGTACTCCTTGGAATGCTTATGTATTTAAAGCTTTTTTCAGAAAAATTAAAAAAATCATGATCAACTTAGAACAGAAATTAAAAAAAGACACTTTGAAAATACATTTAAATAACATATATAAATGTGTATTAGGCATTTCTAAAGTTTTTGACAATAGGGGATTATACAGCTGGGTGTCGGGACTGTAATGTTGTGCTAAAAATGGAAAATAATAAAATAATTCATATTCCTAGTATTATAGATAGTCAAAAATGTGTTGTTAAATACTGGAGTCAACCCAAAACTTGTTTCTACTGTGGAAAAATCAGATCATTTGATTGTTGATTGTACAAAAAGGAAATGTTTTACATATAGCCCTATATGTCATGATGCAAATAAATGAGAGTTAAAATATTTTAAATGCAATAAGTCATATGTGGATGGACTGTAAAGAAGGGACAGCTGAAATACAGGAAGCATCTGAACACATTCAGGGGGGTTATGATAGTACTAAATAAAGAAGTACAGGGACAAAATCATGTAAAAAAAGACAGAAGAAACAGTCAAAAAATGATAAAAGTATGACACAAAAACAAGAATTACATAAAGCTGAATGTAATGAAGTTAGTTACAAAGATAGTACATGGAATTAGTAAAAAAAAGTTTTTATGTAAAAGAGTGAGAGAGAGAAGGAGAAAAAAATACTGGATTAGACAAAGAAAAAGGGTGAAGGTTTTACTCATTTTCCTTGCAACACTTTCCTAAATAGAAAAAAAAATAATTGCAGGCTATTGCCATTGAAAGTTAACAGTTTTAAGAACACAGTTAGAAGACTAGCTATTATAATATGGTGTAAAAATGTGATAGTGATACCACTGTACTAGAAAATACAAGATTTTTAATGAAAGAAGAAAAGATTCAAACAATGTCTGTGGGATAATGAGATACACAGGAATTTAGGGAAATATTTATGTTCAGGAATAGCAATACTTATGAAAAAGACAGTTAAGGTGTTTGATACTACTATAATTTTAATGGGTAGGATTATGGTTATTGATGTTAGATAGAGAGATAAAGTCTTAAAAATAATTGCATTGTATGCATATGTTATTAGTAAAGAAAGAGAAGATAGGTTTGCCTTAATATTGAACTACATTGCTATTAATATAGAAGTTATTACAGTAGGAGACCTCAATTGTAACTCGAGAAACAAAAACAAATGTAAAAAAGTTATAGAAATTATGAGATGTGGGAAGTTCAGAAGGATGTGAAATAAAAATAAAAAAATGAAGCTATATTAGACACGGGCCCAAATTCAATAAAGCCTACACTAAGTGCACACGATATGTAGTCAAGAAAATTCTTAGCACATTTTTTCTGCTTTCTAGTCACTCAAAGATTACATTAAGTGTACACATAGTCTACACTTTGTGGAAATCTTTAAGAATCCCTGTCAATATTTAAAGCTGCAAGAATATCAATTGGAAAACTAAAATTAAGACAGTGTGCTAGTTATGTCTGTGCTGTCTGTTCACTCAGAAAAGGTATTATTGAATCCCGGGAACAGGTTTTTCAGACCATAAAACTATCTGGATAGAATTCATAGAAAAAGTCATCAATGTTAAGATAGGGAAGGGTCTAAAAAGAATTAATAAAGTAGATTGGGTAGGTAAGGGTGAAAAAATAAAGTTAGAATTATGGGAAGATCACAAATATGCAGTTCTGTAAAAATTGGTCTGAATGGTAGAAGTTTTTTTTTAAAAGAAATATAAAAAATGTTATCAAGGATGGCAAGTTAAAAAGAGAAAGGAAGTGAAAAAGGTGTTATATTAAGTGAAGAATTTCTTAAAAATTTAGAAAGGAATGGAAATTATATTTTAATAAAGAACAAGATTTATATGCAATGAATCAAGAAAAAATACAAAAAAAAAAGATTGTATAAAGATATTTCCTACAAGGTAAAAAGGGATAGCTCCCCATTTAAATAAAATAAAGAAGATAATATAATGACAGAATTAAAAGACAAAAAAGGGAGAGTACAGAAAGTCCAGAGAGACCTATGTATTGTCCTAGAATATATAAAAGATTTATTTAAAGATATTACTAAAGAACAAAGGATATCATGGGAAGTACGAACTTTCTCTGAGCAAGAAAATATAGATTGGAAAAAATATAACATTAGAAGAACTGGATGCAAGTATTAACACAAGTACATATACATACAGCAGTGGGTCTGGATGGCTTAGAATATCAAATGTGTAAGAATATGACAGTAAGTCAAAAGATGTACTTCACTGACGTATTAAGCAAGTAGCTTAATGAAGGATTTAAACATACAGAATTATGTAGTGGAATTTTTAAATCTGTACGGACAAAAAAGGTGAGAGAAAAGGTAAAAGAAATTGGAGGCCTATTGTTTTGAATAATACCGATTATAAAATCTTTATGAAAATACCACAGAAAAGAATGGAATCAAACTTAGCATTCTATTAGATTCAATATATGGTGTTAAAGGAAAAGGATGTCAAGAATTATTAATGATGTTTAGAGAAATTGTAGATGACATAATGAAGGAGAAAAGACATTAATAAAGATAGATCATCTAAGCAAAGCTTTTGACACTATTCGGTGTAATATACTATGGGATATATTCAAAGATTATAATTCAAGTACAAAAATAAGAAATGTGTGTTAACAGATGCTGAATGAAGAAATAAGAATTAAAAGACACAGATGTTCTTTTAGTAACATATTTTCACCAATTATGAATTCAATAACTAGTTATTAATACAGCAGATGATAATTTTGGATCTTCAGCAAAGAAAGGTAATGATATACCTATAACGTTATCCTATGCAGAGGACATAATTCTAGGTACTAAGCATTTCAATGGAATGGAAGAATGTATAAGCAAGTTGAATTTGTGTTTAGATAAAACTGGTATGTGTTTGAACACACAAAAAAGTTATGGTTTTAGGCATAAAGGTATGATTACAGGTACTGAATTCAACTCCCAAGAAATAAAGTTATTAGGTATTACATTTGAAAAATAAGATGTTGTGTTACTACAATGGGAAAACGTTATGAAAAATGCAAAATTGTGTGTTCTTTTTGGAGGTCTGTTAAATTTTCAAGAAAAAAAACTCTATTGTATTCGGAAATATTTCATAAATTGCTAATGAGTTTAATATCCCATTGTCAATTGAAAAAATATATTATTAATACTATATTCTACTTTATATGGAGATGTCATCTTAAACCTGTAAAGAGAGGTATGTTGTATGTAGCAAAAGAGGATGGCGGTTTAGGACTTATAAATCCAGTTGTATTTGCAGTTTCATTACATCTATCTGAAATACGTAAATGGTTAAATAATGGTAATTTAACAAGTCTATTATTGGAAAACAGATATAAAAATATGACATATAATGAAATGTTGTAAAAGACAAAGAACATGAGTGAAGAAATGAAAGCATATCAAGAGAAAATTGTAATGTGGAAAATAAGTACAGAAGATTTAGAAGATGAAAGAAAAAGTGTCAAAACAAAGTAATGGAGAAGTATTTTTATGTACACCTAAGAAAAGAATTGGGAAAAAGTGAAAATTAAAGATATAAAAGCAAGAAATGATAGACTAAAAAAAAAGATAGTAGAAAGTCATGATTTTTTTATGGAGACTGACGATAAGGAAATTACCAGTCAAAGCAAACATGCCATATGAAAAAAGGTGAAAGAATATATAATTGTTCTCATAAAGAAAAAACTACTGAACATGTCTTTTTGAAATGTAAGAAACTGATACACTATGGAAGACGTTAGAGAAGAATCATTGTTTGGATGAAATTAAGGGATACAAAAAATATTAATATGGATATGACTGAATATGTTTTAAAAAATAAGTATTTATTGAAAAGGTTGAAAAAACATTTGTTATAGGGATAATTTAGAACCAAATAGTGAAAGAAATTAAGTATAATGCTAAATAGAATTTATCAGAAATGTTAAAAAATAAGACTGTGAAAAGTTGAAAGGGGGTCAGATATAAATATATTTTGAATGTAAAAAAGTGAATGAGGCCAATGTAAATAGCTTGTGTATAACGTAAATATTTTATTCATTCAGTTTATATTGTAAATATTTAAGATTTGTGAAATAAAGGGCCCCTACTCTTTTTGATAAGTGCCATAGGATTTTTTTTTACATCCACTTGAGCTACCATCAACTCAGCAGATGGGGCCTTGGTTTAACACTGTATCTTTAATGGGTGTAAAACCAACTGCATTAGTGGTAGCATTCATGAACATGGAGTGAAAATATTCATGAAAATAATACCAAGGAACTTTAGAACACCATTAATGTTGACTGGGGTCACAAACTTAAAAATGCTTTGGCAGAAAAAAACATCAAGTTCTGTCATTTTTGTTAAGCTTCAGACTAATAATAGCCTGTAAGCTCTAATGAAGTAAAAATGTCTACAAACAATATCAATGTGTGGTATTAGATGGTCTGGCATTGCTTTAGAAAATGGTCTACAATTTCTGCTATGCATCATCATCCTACTCAACAGACTAGATTATATAATATTGTAGAAATTACTGCATATAATATACATAAGTTTTATAATGTCATTAGAATTCTAATACAGAGAGCATGCCACTTACGCACTAAGTGCTCCACCACCTTTTGCATGACCATCAAGCTTGGTAACAATGACAGAGGCCACATCGACTTTATCCTTAAATGCTTTAGCTTGGGCTTCACAAGCCTGGCCAATAGAGGCATCCATCACATAAACAATATTATCTGGTTGCTGAAATGAAAAAAATTGTGCAAATGAAAATATTTATTAACTTTGTATGCAATTTTTCCTTCATCCACACTAAACACCTGGAATCCACAAAAGTTCACAATATATGTCTCAACTAAAGTGTATTAATTCTTTTTTTTTTGGGGGGGGGGGGGTTAATGCTTTACCTTTCTTTGAAATCCAAATGCCTAACCTTCCCCAAGCCCATTTATGGATGTCAGTTAATCACACACAATCTCTGGTTTCTTAGGAAGACGTGATAAGATGCCATGTCATCTCCGAGCTGAACACACCAATTCTGTTGTAAAATAATTCTATGCTGTTAAATATTTCCATTCTCAGTCTTTTCTTAATGAAATATATCATATACATGGAAATGACTTACAGTAATCTGTAATTTTTGCTGCTTTGCAGAAATGCTAAACTACTCTGTTTCGAAGACGTAAAGGAGCTCACGATATCTACATGGCTCACTTTGAACAATGTGAACTCCAAAGTTTCAGATAATTATTACCTTCTGGAACAAATCCCATTAAATTCACAGCACAACAGTGTTTGGCTTGGCATCTGCAAAAGTCAGAATGCATCATCTGACCAGATGCAATATGCAGACTGCCTCAAACTGTTGCTCATCCTGAACATATGCTTTGAAATTACAAGTCTACAAAGATGAAAACCTCAACAGACTCCCTGAAATAAACCTTCTCAACTTGTTTTATAAGTATTTGTTTAGACTATAATTGGCTGATAATTCTACTTCCACTACTGGTGCATCAAATTGTAAAAAGAACATTAAGAATACACTACGATATTTGAGCAGATTTCAGCTATCAGAATTAAGAATAATCCATCACTGGGAGACAACACTTCACAACTCAGTTGTACTGATCTGAGGATGCTCACCCTAAAAACTGAGGCTGATTTCAATGTAAACAATACAAGAGTGCTGCTGACTCACTACACCCTCATTGCTTCCCTACCATGCACAAAAAGAATTTAGAATTACTATCTGCTCCTCTTTTCACATGACACTGCAGTCCCAAAAGGTTTGCCCCACAGCAGAAAAAAATAATAAATGCTCCAAAATTTTTTTCAGGAAAAATGTAAAATTTTCCTCTAAATGTTGCAAAAGAAAAACAGTTTATCAGGAAAAAACTACCTAACATAAAACAAAGTCTGCAACAACAAACTCACAAAACAGTTAAACCAGCACTGCAATAGTAGAGGGAACAAAATGCCCTGCAAAAACCCATGTTTCAGTTAAGAAATGTCTCCCCCACTGTGCATATGAAAAAGGTGGCATTTGGTAGCAAAGCATATTCCCATATGCTAATTACTTTTAGGAAAAAGACCCAACGCATGAAAGACCAAAAAGAAAGGATGAATGCCCAAGAAAGCAGAAGCAATAACTGTGTTTGTAGATCACGCACAACCGCTAACATTTTACATAACAAATGAAACAAATCAAAAATGTTTCATCTCTCAGACAGTAACATGCTGGTGGTCATAAAATACAGGCCCATCTCAATCACCAGTAATTACCATGGACTGACCATTCATTTCCTGGACATGTATTTTCGTACCCTTAATTAATACACTTGTACCACAGCATTGGTAACCTTAACTGTACCTTTAATTCCGTCTCTGCCTTTCAAATTGGAATGGTGCTCGCACTAATTCTTCACTCCCCCCAAATAAAACAGCAGCTGCCTTTCACTGTTCAGTCGTTAAAGGACCACTGCGGGCAAACAATGAAAAAACATATTTTTTATCTTGCCATGATTTACTGCACCTCCTAAAGCTTTTATTTTTTGTTTACTCTTCTCTGCCCTCATGGGGGCAGACATTGTGATTCCTTTGGAAAGCTAAATCTGTCTCATAATGCACAGACTGTGAGAACAAATAGCCCTACCGTTTGTCAGACTAGACTTCTATTCACTTAGAATGGAACACCTGAAAAAAACTGCCAAGTCCGAGGGACTGCAGCTCATGTGTCATTGACTGGTATGCGCGGAGCTTTACAAATGTTGTTCCTACTGATGTACTACACATTCTTTGAAAGTAACTTGCAAAAGTGTCAACAAATTACTGAGATAAAAAAAGGAGCAGTTTTGCAAGTTTCAATTCCTGGCCAAGTTACTCCTCCCAACTACCCTCCTTCAGTGGGCTACAGTCTCACATTTCCAGCTTGGTTAGATTCAACTATTTAGTCAACTTTGCATGACAATAGACAGCAAAAAATCACAGCCTGGTGCACCACTAAATCGGTTCCCTTGCATGTCTTCACTTCTGAATAGCATTTCCCAGGAATAAAAAAAAAAACAAAGCACACACATCAGTCCAGAGTTTGGGCCAATCTATCCATTTCTTAATGTGCACAGTAAAATATTCAGTTTGTAATGCATTCTGGCTGCTGACATGGTTATATTTACATAGTTATTCTCTTATAGTATAACCTATAGTATTTAATGCCAAGCTTTACAACAGTTCTCAGTTTCTTGGCAATGACCTCGCAAGCCTCTGATGTGACCCAGTGCTTTGTCAATATACTGTAAATGCACAGTTTAATACAAATATTGTTGCATATATGACACGTACAATAATACACATATAACATCATTAAAACAAGATAAATGCAATATAAATCATATCAATACAGTTAAGATTTCTAGTGTATGACCCTGTTTGTCTATGGAAACTTCTTTTTGTATTTACTGTATATTTGTTGTATATTATCTTGTTTAATTGTCTCTCAATATTCTAACCACTGTATGCTGCATCAATTGTTCAACTCTGATTTTACTCATTTTATATGTTCTATGGTCTTTGTACAAAATAGTTATGTTTGTATAATTTATTTTTATTATTTTTTATAATTGTTTGCTATGTATCTGGAGCTTTTATCCCCGAGCCTCCGCTGAAAATGGTCACCTTGTGTCCAGTCGGACTAAACTGGTAAACAAATGGAAAATAAATAAAATATACTAAGAAAATCAATCAATATACCAAGAAAAATCCAAAATGTAAGGAAAAGAACACAGAAGGAAGGAAACTGTTTCCTTGATGCTGTCATGAAAATCCCACTCACTTATTCAGATATTAGACTAAATACAATATTATGTAGCTTTGAAAGGTGCTGATATTATAAGGGTGACAGCACATTATTTACTCATAAAGCAAATGTCAGAGTAGAAAAGTTCAAATACTGGATAAAGAGGAGGGGAGGAAGAGAAGAAAGAGTTAGAAAAAGTATTTGTTAGAAGTAATAATTCGGGTAGATATGGGAGGCAGGAGAAAAAACGATAAAAGCAACATTACAAGTAAGTGAAACGAAACCAAGGAAAAGAAGAAATAACATGGGCAACAAGATTTGCAGGTGCAGACTGACAAGTAGATTAGTAGCAGGTGTCATAAAACTGGGTTTGGAGAAAAGTTTGGTGACACTGAATAAACAGATTTGTTCACATTAAGCATGTATCAGTGTGAGTGTGAGTGTGTGTGTATGTATGTATAAAAAAACTATAAAGCATATCTGCACTGATACCTGCTTGCTGTCCTACTGGGGGGGACACTTGTGCAAGTGCAGTGGACTGGCTCCTGCAGGAAGGGATGGCAGCATACCTCTCATCATAGAACAAGAAATCTGGACAAAGCCATAAATAATGGGGGACAAAGACCCAAAAATAGGGACAATTTATAAATATTGCTCTTACAAACTTAGAAAGTTGATAAACAGGTTTTGCATTAGAGTGAATTTTCTTAAGGATATGAAGTCTGAAAATCAAATGCCTGTCAATTTTCTGACTTCAGTGTTCAATGATTCGCCAGTGATTTGACAGAAAACTACAATTTTATGAAAAACAGACAAAAAAACTGCACTTTCTGCAAAAAATCTGTACTGTTGAGAGATATGGATGGGAGTCCTGAACCAACACCAAGCAATCATTTTCATTTGTTTGCCAAAGCCATTACAGCAGTGTTTTGCAGAGAGGTGGGAAAAGCCTTAAATCTGACTGGTATGTTGTGTGGGTGTGGGTAGCTGTGTTTGTGGAAAGTGGAGGTGTGCCTTTAAGTGTAGTGTGAATGTTATGCATTATGAAATGGAGAGATTAAGAGTAAAATTGTACTCAGTGTAGTCCCTAGCAATTTCATCACTGCTTGATTCTGGCATATACATTCTCCTGTGTTTGTCAGTACTATGGTTGACTGCATTGTTTTGGAGTATGATATCACTGCTACAGCTACTGGTATCCTTTCAATGCAAGTATCTGATTTGGAAGTTTTCTCCAGGAGTCTGTTGCTGAGAGGATGAGAAACATGCTACAAGTATACAACTAAGAAACTATATAAAGCAATAGCAAGAAAAAACTAGGTCACATAAGAGGCTTGGGAGATCATTGTTAAGAAACTGAGAACTGTTGTAAAATGTATTATTAAATACCATAAGTTCAGGTTATGCTATAATAGAATAAGTATGTAAATATAACCATGTCAGCAGCCAAAATGCATTACAAGTTGAATATTTTGCTGTGCACATTTTAAAAAATGGATAGATTGGCCTAAACTTTGGACAGATGTGTGTGCTTTTTTTTATTCATGGGAAATGCTATTCAGAAGTGAAGAGACATACAAGGGAACAGATTTAGTGGCACACCAGGCTGTGCGTTTTTGATGTCTACTGTCATGCAAAGCTGACTAAATACAAGCTAGAAATGTGAGACTGTAGCCCACTGAAGGAGGGGAGAAGGGAGGAGTAACCTGGCCAGGAATTGATACCTGCAAAACTGCTCCTTGTGAAAATTATTTTTTATCTCAGTAATTTGTTGACACTTTTGCAAGTTTCTTTCAGAGAATGTGTAGAACATCAGTAGGAACATTTGTAAAACTCAGTGCATACCAGTCAATGACACGAGCTGCACACTCAAACTTGGCAGTTGTTTTCAGGTGTTCCATTCTAAGTGAATGGAAATCAAGTCTGACAACAAATGGTAGGGCTATTTATTCTCACAATCTATGCATTATGGGACAGATTTAGCTTTCCAAAGGAATCACGATGTCTGCTCCCATGAGGGCAGACAAGAGTAAAAACAAAATAAAATTAGGAATGAGTACTTATTTTGCTGCATGCAGCTTTAGGATGTGCAGTTAATCATGGCAAGATACAAAATATGTTTTCTTCACCATTTGCCAATAGTGCTCCTTTAAGTATCAGGTTGCGTATATGTCTGCTTTTACAGTGCTGATTAAATATGCATGCATTAAAAAGCCAATGTCAGACAAATCAAATTCCTGTAGCACAGTTACATTCAATGTCTATGACTTCAGAGAGAGTTTGGTCAGACTTTGAAACCTTTAAACTAATTGGATGACAACTTACTTGAAAAACCCTAACCCTCCCCCATACACACTGGAAGTGATTTGCCAAATGGACATTAACAACAAAGGTTAACCAGCCAAATTTTTATCAGTTGGAGCTTCCTGACATCCACCACTTGAGTGTATATAACCAATGCATCAATCTAACCAACCTGTACATCTAAGCAGTGCTCAAAGTATTAAACTTGACAACTGAGAACTCTTCTTTTGTACAAGATCAGACGCTTAAACGGACACCAGGCTAAGTACTAGAGCTGGGTAAATCTCAAAACTATTCTGGGCAGCTCTCATCAAGACTCCTTGGTATTCCCAGACAATAGCACAATGGCTACAAATTTTGGACCACCACAGCACATCAGCAATACCCAGGAAAAGCTCTTTGCATTGGGGACTGAGATAAGAAAGTTGGACCATAAGAAACCAATACAGTCTTTTTAAAGACTCACAAACCATGGGGCCAACAGCACAGCAATCAGCCACCTGCAACCAACTTAAATATAGGAGGGGGATCCCAGGGTCCAAAAAGGGAGACCAGGTTACACAGATTTGACTGGTCACTACTTCCCCAACTAAGCCATCAAGGACACTTGTACCCCTTATTAACAAGTAAGCTGCATATCATTCATTCTATTTGTACCTAGGGGACACCTAGGGTTTCTTTACTCGCAGGGTTGCTCACTGCAGTTACCATTTCTCATAACCTACATGAAGATATGACAACTGCACACAGACCTGGTTAAAATAAAATACTAATGGAGTATATCAAAACAAAAAAACAAAAGACTGGAAAAAAAGAAGCTTTAATCAGATATTCAGATGAGGTGATAAAGCTGCAAAAAGCAGGGGTCAAAATGAAGAAAAGGCTGGCAGAATTTAGACTGCTCAGAATTAAAGGACAGAGCACATAGGGAAAACCTGAGACTTTCAGCTATACCAGAGAAGCTGGAAGGAACAGACTGCATTAATGAAAGAAGAAATAAGCAACTGGACTGGTACTCCACAGCAGGAGGTGTTAGTTGAAAGGTCACATTGTGTGTATGCCCCAAACCTAGCTATAAGAAAGCAACCTATACCTTTAAAAGTAAAAATGCAATCCAACCAGCAGGAGGAGTCGATTCAGACAAAAATGGGGCAGAAGGATAAAACACTAAAAGTGGAAGACAGCAGAGTGTTTATGGAAAATGATTCCTCATTGCACACCAGGCAAAAGAGAAGTAAATTCATTCCACTACTCAGGGAATGTCGAGACACACGTGTGAGATTCAAACTGATGTATTCAGCATTCGTTAAGGTATTCTTCCCTGCAGGGACAAAATCATTTCTGACTAAATGCATGCTAAGTAGGAAATACAAAAGTTTGCCCAACAAAAAGTGAGCTGTGAAACAGGAGACTCTGCTTCTTGTTCTGGTTATAAAGACCACAGAGAGAGACTGTACCTGTGAAACCTTTTCCAGTACTTCAATGGGAAATGGAGAGAAGGAAGGGAGCATGAGAGCTGTCTAGAATAATAGAGAGTACGTTGGAAATGAAGCAGAGACAGGATTTAGGTGATGGAGAAGAATAGTAATAAAACCAGTAACAATGTGGGATTACAATGCAATAGTTATATTTGTGAAATATGACAAAAGAAAATCTGTAAATATTGGACTTTTTCAAAATCTGTTGGATTTGTGGCGGATTATAATGTACATGCCCTACTTCATTTCATTAATATCTGGAAAAGTGCTTTAGGGAGGGGAAGAGAGGGGAGACAGCTAACCAAGTAAACAAAACACTTTCTTTTCTTAATACTACTGTATTTGTGGTGCATGGTTTTCTTTGCATACTATTTTTTTTTTAAGTGTAATGGGGACTGTAAATAGATGGTGTTGTTTTTCTTCATCTCCTCTCTTCCTTCTTGTGCAGTTTTGAGAAATATAAGCAACTCAATGATAAAAAGGAGCCTGATTAAAAAGGGACGACAAAGTTAAAATTAATGTGCTTTTTTCATTCTTGCATGGGTAAATGACTTAAGGACCTTACATTGATTAGTTTTAAGAGAGGGCAAGTAAATGAAAAAGAATATTGAATATTATGAGGCTTTTTTTCTAAGAAATACATGCATACTAAGTAGCAGTTCTGCAGCGTCTTCACGTCTCCATGGAGACAATCTGGTAAAGATAAACTGGGAAAAAGTCTGGCGGAAGGGGATTAGCTGAGGGAAAAGAAAAAAAGAAAAGAGAAATTGGCTAGGACATACTGTTCTCTGAAAACAATTGGGTTCTCCCAGCTGTGAGAGCTTTAAAGAATACAGAACCAATAAGATGAAGTAAAGTTCTCATTTTTTTAATGCAATGGGGATACTAATATAAACAGGTTTTTTTATTTTCTTTTTCTCCCTTCTCTCTTTTCTTTTGTTTAGTTTTAAGAAATGTAGGCACTGCAATGGGAAAAAAAGGAAAGAGAAGGGGGGAGTGAGGAATGGTCTGGTTAAGACAGTATGACAAAAGAAAAATCAGTGTGCTTTTTCCCATGGTTGCATAGGGAAATGACTGGGTTAAGATCCTAGCCATTATCTAGTAACAAGTTTATCACAAAGCATGTATATGAAAAAGAATATTGAATATTATAAGGCTTTTTACTGGTAAACAAGGTACCCTTAGCAGTTTTATGTCTGGTTTGCATGTCACTAAATGACCATTTGATAAAGAGAAATGACTTGGAGAAAGTGTTGACTGAAAGCATTCAAGTGTTTTCAACAGTGAGAGCTATAAAGACAGACAAAATCAAATAGCACTTACTTATAGCACAGGCTATGCCATGCATCTTAGGATGACTAACCTTTCTTCTCGGTTAACTCTAGCCTATGTAGTTATCAACTTACAACTTTGGTTCTTATTAGGAAGCAAAAAACTTCAATATTTGAAGATGTACACAGTTTTGTGTATTATTATTAAGTTAATAGGTTTTAGGGGGGTTTGTTTGTTCTGTCTGAGGGTTCAAAAAAAAAAAAAAAAAAAAAATATATATATATATATATATATATATATATATATATATATATATATGTATATATATTTGCAAGATGTGGCATAGGCATAAATGGATATGACAAGGAATAAAGTACAGTTGTGTACCTACCATAAATGTAGATGTTCGAGTGTATTTACTGTTGCAGTCATTACACTAGGGTTATCCTGCTGGCAGGCTACCCACAGTCAGCCTGAATTCTAAAGTCCTGGTCCAGCATCGGTTGCTGTCGCCTCTTCCCTGATGTCAGTGTGCCAGGCGTATAAAAGATGCTGCCGAAGCCATTTTCTTCAGTTTTTCTTGCCACAGATGTCAGGTGCCCCCAAAAGGGTAGGCTGTAAAAATTATGATCATAAAAAAGCATGCACATAACCTTCATCTACAAGCAAATACACCACATAGGTTGTATAGAATAGATAGGTACAGATAAGTCCCAGCAAAGAAAAAGGGGGATGGAGGGAAGGTAACCTGAACTGCAACAGTGAATACACTCGAACATCTACATTTATGGTAGGTACACAACTGTACTATGTTCATCGTGTTTCACTGTTGCAGTCATTACACTTGGGTTGAATCCCAAAGTTGAGGTTGGGCGGCTGGGCCTAAATAGAGTTTGGAGTGGCTATGAGGCCCTGCAGAACTGCAGTAGCAAAGCCTGCTCTGGATTTAGAGTAGAGAGGTAAATGGTAGTGCTTTGTAAAAGTGTGCACTGAAGTCCATTTTGTAGCCTCCAAAATATCTTTGGTTGGTACTCCTCTGAGGAAGGCTGCTGCTCTGGTAGAATGTGGCCTAATGCCCTTGGGCACTGGATTTGCCATGTTGTGAATAGCAGAAACAAATACAGTGGCCTATCCATTTTGAAATAGTCTGCTTTGAAATGGCTTTTCCTTGGGAACCTGCAGCATATGCCACTAAGGGTTGCTCAGTCCTTCTGAAGGCTTTAGTCTTGTCCAAGTAAAAGCGTAGCTGTCTGTGTATGCCCAAAGTATGCAGAAGTCTTCCCCCTTATTCTGTGGGTTTGGATAAAAGGTAGGCAAATGTATGGTTTGGTTAAGAGCCACACTGGACACTACCATAGGCATAAATGTCGGGTTTGTCCTTAGAGAAACCCTGTCTTGATGGAAAATAATAAAAGGTTCCACAGCCATTAGTGCCTGTAACTCTGAGTCTCTTCTTGCTGAAGTTATTGCTAGGAGAACAGCGGTTTTCCATGACAAGTATTTTATCTCTGCTGTATTGGCTGGCTCAAAAGGAGGCAGTGTGAGTTTTTCCAAGACAAAATTGAGGTCCCATGTAGGTATTGGAGCTCTCCTTGGAGGTCTTATGTTTTTGACCCTCTGAGAAACTGTCTTAGCAGTGGATGAGAAAAAATAGGTGGGTCCGTATTGTAATGAGCTGAAATGGCAGAGGCATGGATAGTACAGTTGTGTACCTACCATAAATGTAGATGTTAGAGCGTATTCACTGTTGCAGTCATTACACTAGGGTTATACTGCTGGCAGGCGACCCGCAGTCGGCCCGAGTTCCAAAGTCTTGGTCCGGCATCAGTTGCTGTCGCTTCTTCACTGACGTCAGTGCACCAGGGGTATAAAAGTTGCAACAGACGCCATTTTCTTCAGTTTTTCTTGCCCCACATGTCAGGTGCCACCAGATAGGAAGGCTGGAAAGATAAAATTATGCCAAAAAACATGCATATATTACTATAAACATTTCCTTCATCTACAAGAAAATACACCACATAGGTAGTATAGAGATGAGAAGTACAGAAAAGTCCCAACAATGTAAAAAGAGGGATGGTGGGTGGGTAACCTGGACTGCAACAGTGAATACACTCTAACATCTACATTTATGGTAGGTACACAACTGTACTATGTTCATCGTGTTTCACTGTTGCAGTCATTACACTTGGGTAGAATCCCAAAGCTGAGGTTGGGTGGCTAGGTCTAAATTGGATTTGGAGAGGCTAACAAGCCCTGTAGAACTGCAGAGGCAAAGCCTGCTCTGGATTTAGAGTAGAGAGGTAAGTGGTAGTGCTTGGTGAAAGTGTGCACTGAGCTCCAGATTGCAGCTTCTAAAATATCTTTGCTTGGTACTCCTCTGAGGAAAGCTGCTGAAGTGGCTGCTGCTCTGGTAGAATGAGGCCTAATGCCCTTAGGCACTGATTTGCCATGTTGTGCATAACAGAAGCGGATGCAGTGTCCTATCCATTTCGAGATTGTCTGCTTTGTAATAGGCTTTCCTTCTGATCCTGCAGCATATGCTACAAACAGTTGCTCAGTTTTTCTGAAAGCTTTTGTTTTGTCCAAGTAGAATCGTAGCTGTCTGTGTATATCCAAAGCGTGCAGAAGTCTCTCACCTTTATTATAATCACCTTTATTCTGGGTATTTGGGTAAAAAGTAGGTAAATGAATGGTTTGGTTTAAGGCCACATTGGAGACCACTTTTGGCATGACTGTTGGGTTTGTCCTAAGAGAAACCCTGTCTGGATGAAAAATGAGGAAAGGTTCCACAGCCATTAATACCTGTAACTCAGACTCTTCTTGCTGAAGTTATTGCTAGGAGCAGAGCAGTTTTCCATGACAAGAATTTTAGATCAGCTGTGTTAGCTGGTTCAAAAGGAGGCAGTGTGAGTTTTTCTAAAACAAAATTGAGGTCCCAAGTAGGTACTGGTGCTCTCCTTGGGGGTCTTATATTTTTTGCCCCTCTGAGGTACTGTCGTAGTACAGGATGTGAAAAGATAGGAGGTTCCATATTGTAATGGGCTGAAATGGCAGAGGTATGGATTTTAATAGATGAGAAAGATAAGCCTTTGTCCAGCATCTCAGTTAGGTATTGTAAAATCTGAGGAATGTTAGGGACAAGTGGTTCGAGCCCTTGTGCCTGGTTCCAAGCACAGAACCTCTTCCATTTTTCTGCATAAGATTTCCTAGTGCTGGGCCTCCTGGCTTCTAAGATGACATCCATAACCACTTTAGAGAGAGGTGCAGTCTGAGTGGCTACATTACCTGCCATGCTGCCAGATTTAAGGTTCCGAGTTGACTGTGCAGAATCTGATTGTTTTGTTGTGTCAAAAGATGAAGAATTTGAGGTAGATGCCAAGCTGGGCCTTGCGACAAACTCTTTAGGATTGGGTACCAGTGCTGGTGTGGCCAGTCTGGTGCAATCAGGATCATTTTTGGCCTTTCTTCTCTGACTTTTAGTAGCACCTTGGTGAGAAGAGGCATCGGAGGGAAGGCATAGACTGTCGGGCCTTTCCAGCTGAATGACAGAGCATCCACTTTCCATGCTTCAGAGTGATAAGTTCTTGTGCAAAATTTGTATTTGGTAATTGTGAGGGGAGGCAAAATGATTATGTCTGGGCATCCCCATTTCCTCTTTATCATGCTGAACTCTTGTGGATTTAGCTTCCATTTGTGAGGATCCATGAGATTTCTGCTTAGTTCGTCTGCCAGTGTATTTTTTGTTCCTGGCAGGAATTGTGCCTGCAGATGTACTTGATAGGTCAGTGCTGTGTCCCACAAAGTCATAGCTTGTCTGCATAGGGGGTAGGAATGTGTGCCCCCTTGCTTATGTACCACATAACTGTGGTATTGTCCGTCTTTATTAATAGTTGTACTGGATGTATTAGGTCCTTGAAAGCTGTCAGGGCATTCTGTACAGCTAGCATCTCTTTTTGATTGATATGAAGATGCATTTGTTCCTTGGCCCACGTGCCCTGAATACATTTTCCTGCCATATGTGCCCCCCAGGCATAATCCGATGCATCCGTTGTTACTGTCTGCCTGGCTGTGGGTAAGGTGAAAGGCTGTCCCTTGTGATGACAGGCCTGGGACCACCATCGAAACTCCTGTTGTAGGCAAGGAATTAAAGTTATGATTGTTTCCAGGCTGTAACAATGCTGAATCCAAACACTTTTTAGATACCATTGTAGTTTCCTCATATGCAGTTTTGCATATGGAATTAGCAGAATGCAGGATGCCATGAAGCCCAGGGCCTGCTGAATTTTTCTTGCAGGGAGCTGGGTTTTTGTTGCCATCATTTGAAAGTAATGAGTCAGTAGCCTTTGCTTGTCTGGCGTGAGATAAGCCATCTGGGCAGTTGTATTTAAGCTTGCACCAAAGAATATTATCTCTTAAGAGGGCACTAGTTTTGATTTCTTTTCGTTTACTGTGAACCCTAGGCAAATTAGCAATCTTTTTACAAACGCCAGATGCTTTAGAAGAATGTCTTTGCTCTCTGCTTGAATGAGGCAGTCGTCCAAGTAGGGATATATTTGAATTCCTTTTTGTTTGCAAAATGCAATTACTGGTGCCAGGCATTTTGTGAAGACCTTGGGCGCAGTAGATAAGCCAAAGGGCAGTGCAGAGAATTGGTAATGCATTGAGCCTGCTTTGAATCTGAGGTATCTTCTGCAAGATTGCCTGATTGGAACATGCAGGTATGCCTCCTTGAGGTCCAAAGTAACTAGCCAAGCCTTCTTGCCCAGCATGGGCAGAAGTTGCTGTAGTGTTAACATTTTGAATTTTGGAACATCCAGGAAAGTATTTAGGATTGACAGGTCCAGTATTGGTCTCCAGGCTTTGTCCTTTCTGGGTACTAAGAAAAGTCTTGAGTAAAATCCTTGTCCCTGTTCTTGCTGTGGAACTTTTTGAATTGCTCCCATGTCCATAAGAGCAGCAATCTGTTTTTGTGCCTCTGCCCATTGGTTTTGTGGCAGGTCTGGCATACCTTTTGGTTTTGGAAGCATGTGGAAATGGAACCTGTAACCCTGAGAAACAATATTCAGCACCCATTTGTCCTGGGTGATCATGTGCCAAATTCTTGAGAAAAGTGCTAGCTTTCCCCCTAGAGGTGCTTTTAAAAGGTAATTGCTTGGCATTTGCAGAGGGAAGTCATTGGGACGGTTTCCTATAAGGTTGTGATTTGTCTTCCCTTCCTTTGGGGGCTGAAGCACCCCATTGTTTAGGTCTGGAGGAGCCTTGGGACTGAGATCTGACTCTTTGTGGCCTGACACTGGAAAGGACCAATTTTTTGAAGGCCAGTTTCTACTAAATCTAGGTGGTTAAACCTGTAAGAAATCTTTCACTGTCTGCATTGACTTTGCTTTATCCTCCATTTTCTTTAACACCAACAAAGTATCATGCTGTAATGGAGCATCCAATAATTTTACTTTAACATGGTCAGGTAAACTTTGTTCTTTCAACCAAGCATGCCTTCGAATAACAGAGCCTGCAACTGCGGCTCTTCAAGAAGCCTCTAATGAATCAAAACCACATTGCAGAGTATGCTTTCCCACTTGCTCAACTGCATGAAATAAATCTTGCATTTCCTTACCGTCAGGACTTTCTGTATTTGAAACCATTTTCTGCTTTAACAATGACATGAAGTACTGTTGATATTTAAGCATGTGAAACTGACAGTTTAAAGCGCTTACAGCTAAAGTAGCAGAAGTGTAAACTTTTTTCCCCCATCTGTCCAGAGCTCTGGAATCCCTGTCAGAGGGTACAGGATTTTTAGCAGTGGAAGCCTTAACCCCTTTAGGCCCCTGAGAAATTATTTCTGGGTCTGCAGCGGGATTTTTGTAAAGGAATTTATGAGAGTCAGGGACCCTGTAGTACCTGTCTGGCTTAACTGGTGCAGGAGGTAAGGAATCAGGAGACGGGCTGGATTCAGAAAAAACATCATACACAATATCAAGCACGAGGGGGATAGCTAGGGGCCTGTGCTGAGGCAATAATAGGAAGTCTCTGAGCCTTTTCTTGGATTCAGAATAATCCTGGCTCTCCCAATGAAATGCTCCCTCATAGTGTGCAGGGTTTCCCCAAAAGAATAATCCTCAGGCGGAGAGGCAAAAGGTATGGACTCTTCTGCATCAGAGCCCTCATAGGGAGGGAGAGAATATCCCTGATCAGATGAGGAATCAGAGGAAATGGAAACCTGGTCAGATGAATCATAATCAGTGTCTTGCCTAGGCCTTTTGTCAGGTGGGGGATGGGAACCCCTGATTAAAGTAATTAGATCTTCGGCCAGTTTAAGCATCTGTTTCTTTGGCATGGTTGACTGCTCTTGAGAATGCTGTACTTGTTTTCTTGTCTTTAATGGTGTTTTTGACTTTGCCGTTGTTGCTGTAGTGGGCTTAACTGTAAGCTGTGAAGGTCTGAAAACACCCTCAGAAGCCGATGCCTGCTCAGCGGCTCCAGACCCATCTGAGGGTATAGATTCCGTAGGCCCAATACCTTGAGTTTCCACAGGCCTCGGTGTCTCCACGTGGCTGTCGGTTACGGCCTGTGGCTCTGAGGTAGTGGGTGTCAGGGGCTGCGAAAGCACCTCACTGAGAACCGGCGACTGGCCTAGAACAGGCTTCGTCATCAGTTTTGGACCTCAGATGCCTGTCCTTTTCTTTGTCTTTGTGTTTTTTATATGTTCTGCTTGTCGGTTGTTCTGACGGCATTATGTAATTAAACCTTCGGCCAAAATAATGGAAAGCAAAATCAAACCGACATTTAATAGTGTGTATTGAATCTAGCACAAAACCGACAACTAGTAACATCATGGTCAGGGCCTAGGCAAGGAATACAGTAAGAGTGAAAGTCCTTATGAGGTATTTGCTTCCCACAAGAAATACAATTATTAAACTTTTACTGACATCGGTCTGGAGCAAGAAAAAGTTTCCCCAATAGGGTACTTAGCTTTATTGAAGACTTCGGTTCTGAAACTCAATTTTGAAAATCTCAGGAGTCGGCCGACCGGCACTTGCGAACTGCTTTTGCTTCGAGCACCGCACGGCAAGAAAGAGTGAAGAAAATGGCGTTGGTTGCAATTTTTATACCCCTGGCGCACTGACGTCATGGAAGAAGCGACAGCAACCGACACCGGACCAAGACTTTGGAACTCGGGCCGACTGCGGGTCGCCTGCCAGCAGGATAACCCTAATGTAAGGACTGCAACAGTGAAACACGATGAACATCTTAATTGATGAGAAGGATAGGCCTTTGTCCAGTATCTCAGTTAGGTATTGCAAAATCTGAAGAATATTTGGTTCAAGCAAGTCAATTCCCTACGCCTGGTTCCAAGCACAGAATCTCTTCCATTTTTCTGCATAAGATTTTTCTGGTGATGGGCATCCTGGCCTCCAAAATAACATCCATAACTGCTTTAGAGAGAGGTGTGTTCTGAATGATTACATTATCTGCCATGCAGCCAGATTTAGGGTTCTGAGTTGGCTGCGCATGATCTGACTGTTCTGTTGGGTCAGCAAATGAGGTATTAGAGGCAATGTCCATGCTGGGCCTTGAGACAAGCTCTTTAGGATTGGGTACCAGTGCTGGCGTGGCCAGTCTGGGGCAATCAGTATCATTTTTGGCTTCTCTTGTATGCCCTTCAGGAGTACCTTGGAGAGGAGAGGCAGAGGAGGGAAGGCATATACTGTAAGGGCTTTCTAGCTGAATGAAAGGGCGTCCACTTTCCATGCTTGCTTGTGATAAGTCCGAGTGCAGAATCTCTGTAGCTGGCAGTCGTGAGGGGAAAGTGAATAGATCTATGTCTGGGCATCCCCATTTCCCTGTTATCATGTTGAAAATTTGTGGATCCAGTTTCCACTTGTGAGGATCCATGAGGTTTCTGCTTAGTTCGTCTGCCAAAGTAATTGTCTTTCTTGGCAGGAATTGTCCTTGCACATGCACTTGATAAGTCAATACTGTGTAACACAAAGTCATGGCTTGCCTGCAGAGGGGGTAGGAGTGTGTGCCCCTTTGCTTATGTACCACATGACTGTAGTACTGTCCATCTTTATCAGTAGTTGTCCTGGATGAAGTAGGTCCTTGAAGGCTGTCAGGGCATTTTGTACAGCTAGCATCTCTTTTTGATTGATATGAAGATACATTTGGTTTGTGGGCCATGTGCCCTGAATACATTTTCCTGCCATGTGCGCCCCCCAGGCATAATCTGATGCATCTGTTGTTAGTGTCTGCCTGGCAGTGGGTAAGGTGAATGGCTGTCCTTTGTTGTGGTGACAGGCTTGTGCCCACCTTTGAAATTCCTGTTGCAGGCAGGGAATGAGAGTAATTACTGTTTCCAGGCTGTGGCAATGTTGAGTCCAAAAACATTTTAGATACCATTGTAGTTTCCTCATATGCAGTCTTGCATATGGAATTAGTAGAAAGCAGGATGCAGTGTAGCCCAGGACCTGCAAAATTTTTCTTGCAGATAACTGGGTCTTTGTTGCCATGTCTCTGAAGTAAGAAATCAGATGCCTTTGTTTGTCTGGCGTGAGATAAGCCATCTGGGCAGTTGTATTTAAGCTTGCACCCAGGAATATTATCTCTTGAGAGGGTACTAGTTTTGATTTCTTTTTGTTTACTGTGTACCCTGGGCAAATTTGTAGTCTTTTTACAAACGCCAGATGCTTTAGTAGAATATCTTTGTCCTTTGCTTGAATAAGGCAGTCGTCCAAGTAGGGGTATATTTGAATTCCTCTTTGTTTGCAAAATGCAATTACTGGTGCCAGGCATTTCGTGAAGACCCTGGGCGCAGTAGATAAGCCAAAGGGCAGTGCAGAGAATTGGTAGTGCAGTCAGCCAGCTATGAATATGAGGTACATTCTGCAAGACTGTCTGATTGGGACATGCAGGTATGCCACTTTGAGATCCAAAGTTACAAGCCAAGCCTTCTTGTCCAGCATGGGCAGAAGCTCCTGTAGAGTCAACATTTTGAATTTTGGGACGACCAAAAAAGTATTTAGAATAGACAGGTCCAGAATTGGTCTCCAGGCTTTGTCCTTTCCTGGTACTAAGAAAAGTCTTGAGTAAAATCCTTGTCCCTGCTCTTGTTGTGGCACTGGCTGAACAGCCCCCATGTCCATGAGAGATGAAACTTGTTTTTGTGCCTCCTGCCACTGATTGCATTGGCAGGTCTAGCATACCTTTTGCCTTTGGAAGGGTGTGAAAGTGGAACATGTAGCCCTGAGAGACTATATTTAAGACTCATTTGTCCTGGGTGATCTTGTGCCAGTTTTGTGAAAAAAAGTGCTAGCCTTCCCCCTAAGGGTGCTGCCAAAAAATAAGTGCTTGGCATTGGCAGAAGGACGTCATTGGGACTGTTTTCTATAAGGCTGTGATTTGTCTTCTCTGCTTTTGGAGGTAGAAGCACCCCATTGTTGGGGCCTGTATGAGCCCTGGGGCTGTTGCCTGCCTCTAGGGCATCTGAATCTGCCTCTTTGAGGTCTGTCTGACACTGGAAAGGACCAATTCGTAGAGGGCCAGTTCCTGCTAAATCTGGGTGGCTGTACCTGTAAGAAATCCTTTACTGTCTGCATAGATTTTGCCTTATCCTCCACTTTCTTTAACACCTCCTCTGCCTTAACACCAAGCAAAGTATCATGCTGTAATGGAGCATCCAATAATTTTGTTTTAACATGATCAGGCAGATTCTGTTCCTTTAACCAAGCATGCCTTCTAATAACAGAACCTGTAACAGTGGCCCTGCACGAGGCCTCCAGTGAATCATAGCCACATTGCAAAGTATGTTTTCCCACTTGTTCAGCTGCATGCAATAAATCCTGCAAATCTTTGTTCTCAGAACATTCAGAATTTGTCAACATTTTTTGTTTTAACAAAGACATTAAGTATTGTTGATATTTGAGCATATGAAACTGACAATTTAAAGCCCTTACAGCCAAGGTAGCAGAAGTGTAAACATTTTTTCCCCATCTGTCCAAAGCCCTAGAATCTCTGTCTGAGGGGACAGGGTTTTTGGTAGAAGCAGCCTTGACCCCTTTAGGACCCTGTGAGATAGTTTCTGGGTCAGCAGCAGGGTTTTTGTAAAGAAATTTATGGGAGTCTGGGACCCTGTAGTATCTGTCCGGCTTAACAGAGGCAGGAGGTAAAGGGTCTGGAGACAGGCCGGACTCTGAAAAAACATCATCTACTATGTCTAGAACAGGGGGAATTGCAAGAGGTCTGTGCTGAGGAAGTAAAAGAAAGTCTCTAAGTCTTTTATTAGAATTGGAATAATCCTGGCTCTCCCAATGGAAATGCTCCCTCATGGTATGCAGGGTTTCCCCAAAAGAATAGTCCTCAGAAGGGGGAAGCTGAAGGAATAGAATCTTCAGCATCAGAATCCTCATAGGGATGAACAGAATATTCCTGATCAGAAGAGGAATCAGAGGAAATGGAAACCTGATCAGAGGAATCATATTCAGTGTCTTGCCTAGGCTTCTTATCAGGAGGGGAATGGGTACCCCTAATCAAAGTAATTAGGTCTTCGGTCATTTTGAGCATCTGTTTCTTAGGCATAGAAGCCTGTCCTGGAGAATGCTGTACTGGTTTCCTTGTCTTTAAAACTGTTTTAGACTTTGTCTTGGATGCTGAAGTAGGCTTTATATAAAGTTGTGTAGGTCTGAAGACACCCTCAGAAGCCGATGCCTGCTCAGCGGCTCCGTACATATCTGAGGGATTAATTTCTGAAGGGACAATACCTTGAGTATCCAGAAGCCTAGCTGTCTCCACGTGGGAGTTGGAGGCGGCCTGTGGCTCTGAGGTAGCGGGAGTCAGGGAATGCGAAAGCGCCACACTGAGCACCGGCGACTGGCCTAGAAGAGGCTTCGTCGTCGGTTTTGGACCTCGAATGCTTGTCCTTGTCCTTATCCTTGCGTTTTTTATAAATTCTGGTCGTCGGTTGTTCCGACGGAATTATGTAGTTAAACCTTCTGCCAAAATAATGAAAAGCGAAATCGTACCGACGCTTAGTGCGTTGGCTAAATCAAGCACAAAACCGACAACTAGCAACGCCGTTGTCAGCGCCTAGGCAAGGAATACAGTAAGAGTGGAAATCCTTATGAGGCATTTGCTTCCCACAAGAAATACAATTGTTAACTTTTTCTGACATCAGTCTGGAGCAAGAAAAAGTTTCCCCAACGGGATACTTAGCTTTATTGAAGACTTCGGATCTGAAATTCGATTTAGAAAATCTCAGGAGTCGGCCGACCGGCACTTGCGAACTACTTTTGCTTCTGGCACCGTGCGGCAAGATAGACTGAAGAAAATGGCGTTGGCTGCATCTTTTATACCCCTGGCGCACTGACGTCAGGGAAGAGGCGACAGCAACAGACGCCGGACCAGGACTTTGGAATTCAGGCCGACTGCGGGTAGCCTGCCAGCAGGATAACCCAAGTATAATGACTGCAACAGTGAAACACGATGAA
Organism: Protopterus annectens; assembly: GCF_019279795.1. Lineage (NCBI taxonomy): Eukaryota > Metazoa > Chordata > Ceratodontiformes > Protopteridae > Protopterus > Protopterus annectens. The sequence continues at coordinate 378,078,019 of NC_056737.1, read as the reverse complement.
CATCTGTATAAAAACCAACCTGCCGAACTGTATATGCACGTAACAAAAGTTGGAACTAGACATTTAACAAATATGCAGTTATACAAAAAAGGTTGTAATAATTATATAAGAAAATGATGCTTTCTGTAATGTCTTTCAATCTGAATGGTTTTACAGAAAAATATAAAAAAGAAAGAGTAGTAAACTATATTTAAAAATGTAGAGTGCAAACAGGAATGCTACAGGAAACACACCTGGAAAAAACTAAACGTGAATTTGATAAAAAAAAAGTTTTCAGGATGGTTATTCAGCGGAATATCTGGGGCAAAGGAAAATAGGAGTACTTATATTAATTGCAAGAGAATCTCCAATAGTGATAGAAGAGGGAAAAAAAGGTAATAATGAAAGATACACAGTAGTAAGGGGCTACTGGCTAAGGAGGAGGATTACACTGGCATGCATTTACATTCCACCTAAAACTGCTATAATGGAGCTTAAGAAAATTCTGGGAGAAATAATCAGCTTTCAGCAAGGAATATTACTTACAGGTGGAGACTGGAATTTGGTTTGCAACAGTGAAGATGTGTCTGAGGGGCCTAGAAGGGAAAATTTAACAAAGGAGGGTAGATTTTTGAAGAAATTTATGAAAATGTTTTGCATGGAAGGTGTGACTTCAGTACTAGGAGTGCGGAGTGAATTTACATATTTATTCACTGATATACAAAAATGTACAGTTGTGTACACTTACCATAAATGTAGATGTTCGAGTGTATTCACTGTTGCAGTCCTCGCATATGGGTTATCCGGCTCCCGGTAGCCCTCAGTCAGCCCGAATACCAGAGTCCTTGGTATATGACGTTGGTTGCCACCGGTTGTAAAACTGATGTCAGAACGTCAGGTATAAAGGAAGGCAGCCGATGCCAATTCTTACGTTTTTCTTGCCTTAACTGTCAGGAGCCCCCAAAAGAAGGCTAACCCAGGAAGGAAGCACCCTGGACACGTCATACAAAAAATAAAAATGTATATAGTCTGTGCCTTAGGAAAAAAGGGGGAATGGAGGGTGGGAAACCAGGACTCCAACAGTGAATACACGCGAACATCTACATTTATGGTAAGTGTACACAACTGTACTATGTTCTTCGTATTTCACTGTTGCAGTCCTCGCATATGGATTGATTCCCAAAGCCCAGGGAAAAAGACAAAGGGGGGAGGAAGGATCACAGATTAAGGGCTGGTAAGAAGGCTCTGCAAAACTGCAGAGGCAAAACCAGCCCTGGATTTAGAAAACAAAGGTAGATTGTAATGCTTTGTGAAAGTATGGACAGAAGGCCAAGTAGCTGCTTCTAGAATGCCCTTAGTAGGCACACCTCTCAGAAAGGCTGCAGAGGTAGAGGCTGCTCTAGTAGACTGGGTCCTAATACCCTGAGGGGGAACCTTCCCATGCTGCAGGTAACAAAAGTAAATACAATGAGCAATCCCATTTGGAGATGGTTTGTTTTGAAATAGCTTTACCCTGAGCCCCAGGAGCAAAACTAACCAACAACTGTTCAGATTTTCGAAATAATTTAGTCCTAAGTAAAATCTCAGCTGTCTATGCACATCAAGAGAGTACAGAATCCTTTCCCCTTTATTTTGGGGAGTGTTGAAATGTTTAGGCAGGTGAATAGACTGGTTAAGGGTTAAAATGGAAACTACCTTAGGCATGAAGGAGGGATTAGTTCTCAGAGAAACTCAATCTGAATGAAAAATAATGAAAGGTTCTACTGCCATTAAGGCTTGCAGCTCAGATACCCTTCTAGCTGAAGTTATAACTAAAAGGAAAACAGTTTTTCAGGATAGAAACTGTAAATCTGCAGAGGCAGCTGGGTTCAAAGGGAGGCAGAGTAAGTTTTTCCAGGAAAAAATTAAGATCCCAAGCAGGAGTAGGAGCTCGTCTGGGAGGTCTAAGATTACTAGCTCCCCACAGGAACTGTCATCAAGGGGTGAGAAAAAAATGGGTTGCTCAAAAGAACAATGAGCCGAAATTGCTGAAGCGTGAATTTTGATTTAAGAAAAGGAAAGTCCACCAATAAGCAGTCCTGCTAGGTAGTCAAGAATGAGGGAAAGAGAAGAATGAGAAGAGTCTTCCCCTTTAGCCAGCATCCAAGAACAAAATCTCTTCCACTTATCTGCATAGGATTTTCTGATGCTAGGCCTCCTGGCCTCATGAAGAACTTCAACCACCTGTTGGGAAAGATTTAAAGTATTAGGCCAGGCAGTTAAATGCAAAGTTTGAAGATGAGGATGAAGGAACTTTCCCCCTTCCTGAACCAACAGATCTGGTAACAGGGGAATATGCCACGGCTGCGAAGGAGGGGATAGCAATGCTGCCTGGGCCAATCTGGAACTATCAGAATAGCCTTTGGTTTTTCATCCCTTTTCTTTAGCAGCACTCTGGGAAGAAGAGGCAGAGAAGGGATTGCATAAACTGAGAGATGTGTCCATGGGAAGGACAACACGTCCACCCTCCAAGCTTTGTTGTGAAACTCCCTGGTGCAGAAGGTTGGAAGAAGATGATTGGTGTGAGAGGAGAAAAGATTCACTTGTGGGGTGCCCCAATGAGGAGTGATAAGATGGAAAATGTCCTTGTTCAGTTGCCACTCGTGAGGATCAAGAACATGTCTGCTGAAATGATCTGCCAAGGAGTTTAGCCTCCCTGGGAGATACTGGGCTATTGCTATGGACCATAGCCTCATGCTTTGTCTGCACAAGGGGTAAGAATGAGCCCCTCCTTGCTTTTTGATGTACCACATGACTGTGGTATTGTCTTTCCAGATCAGCAGAGCCCCAGGGTAGAGTAGGTCCCTGAAAGCCATCAAGGCCTGCTGCACTGCCATCAATTCTTTTATGTTTATGTGCAGATGAATTTGCTGGTTGCTCCAAGTCCCCTGTATGCCCCTGCCTGCCAGATGAGCCCCTCATGCAACATCTGAGGCATCTGTGGTGAGAGTCTGGCTGGCAGGTGGTGTGCAGAAAGGCAGACCCTTGTTCTGAGAACAGGCTGTCGCCCACCAGAGGAACTCCATTTGTAGACAGGGAATCAGGGGAAGAATCAAGTCCAAATCCTGTGTGTGTTGACACCAAAGAATTTTGAGGTAGCATTAATGTTTTCTCCTATGCAGCCTTGCATATGGGATCATCAAAATACATGAAGCCATGAACACCAGTGCTTGCAGGAATTGCCTTGCAGAGAGCTGGGTCATGCTTGCCAAGTTCATGAAGTAAGCCGAAAGATCTTCTTGCTTCTGTTGAGGGGGGAATATCATCTGGGTGGCTGTATTCGGACTCGCTCCCAGGAAAACAATCTCCCTTGTAGGAACCAACTTTGACTTCTTTTCGTTGAGAGTGTAACCCAAACAGGTGAGTGCGTTCTTCACAAAATCCAAATCATTTTCTAGTTGCTCTGGGGAGTTTGCTTGAATGAGACAGTCGTCCAGGTAAGGATAAATTTGAATGTTTCTCTGCCTGCAAAAAGCAATGGCTGGAGCCAGGCACTTGGTAAAAACTCTGGGAGAAGTAGATAAGCCAAAGGGCAAAACTGAGAATTGAAAGTGTTGCTTCCCAGCCCTGAAGCGAAGGAACTACCTGCAACTTTCCCTTATTGGGATGTGCAGATAAGCCTCTTTTAGATCCAAAGTGACCAGCCATGAATCCTTGCCCAGCATTGGTAGTAACTGTTGAAGGGTGAGCATCTTGAATTTGGGAATCACCAGAAAAGTGCTTAGAACAGACAGATCCAGAATAGGGTGCCAGGTGCCCCTTTCTTGGGTACCAGAAAAAGCCGGCCTGATTTGCAGGAACTGGCTCTATAGCCCCCATAGTCAATAAGGAAGAAATCTGAGTTTCTACCTCTGCCCTGTGAGTTCTGGGTATGTCTGGGTACACTTATAAAACGGGGAAGGTGTGAAAGTAAAACTTGTAACCTTGGTTTACTATATTGAGCACCCATTTGTCATCTGTGACGGTAGACCATACCTCTGTGAACCTGGCTAACCTTCCCCCAAAGGAAACCTAGGGCCTGCAGAAGTAGGCACAAGAAGGCCAGAGTCATTGAGAATGTTTGCTTTGGGAAGTTGGCTTAGAACTCCCTGATTCAGCAGAAGAAGAATGTCATTGCTTAGCCCTTTGAGGGGCAGAAGGCTGCCCTCTGGAAGATCTGAAACCCCTAGGCCTAGAGCAACCCTGCTTGCCAGGATCAGGGAAAGACCAATTCTTGGAAGGATAATGCCTACTAAACCATGGAGGCTGAACCTGAAGGAAATCTTTTACAGCTTGCATAGATTTTGCCTTATCCTCCAACTTCTTCAGTACCTCCTCAGCCTTATTACCAAAAAGATTGTCCTTGTGCAAAAGGAACATCCAGCAATTTAGACTTAACAGGTTCAGAAAGAGGCTGTTCCCCGAGCCAAATATGCCTTCTAATTACAGAACCAGTGGCTGCTGCTCTGCAGGAAGCCTCCAAAGTGTCAAAACCACAATGAAGTGAATGCTTATTAACTAAAGTGGCAGACCTCAGTAAGTCTTGTAAATCTTTGTACTCCGTCATGGAAGGAATATCTCCAAGTTTAGCCTTAATAGCCTCCAAAGTATGCTGCTGATACTTAAGCAAGTGAAATGGACAATTCACGGATCTAATGGCAAGAGTTGCAGAGGTATAGACTTTTTTATCCCACCTGTCCAAGGCCCTAGACTCCTTATCAGAAGGCACAGGGTTTTTAGCAAAAGTAGCCTTAACACCCTTGGGGCCTTGAGAAGTAATTTCTGGATCAGCAGTAGGATTTTTAAAAAGGAATTGATGTGATTCAGGAACCCTATAATACTCATCTAATTTTCTGGGGGCAGGAAGAACAGAGTTAGGAGTTAAAGAATTTTCCATGAAAATATCCACAACTTCCAAAACTGGAGGTATAGCCAGAAGCTTATGCTGAGGTAAATCCAAAAATTCTCCGATTCTTTTCTTAGACTGGGAAAATCCTGACATTCCCATTTAAAATGCTCCCTAAGGGTATTCAAAGTATCCCCAAAGGAAAACTCTTCTGGAGGGGAGGCAGAAGGGATACAGTCCTCAGCATCGTAATCCTCAAAGCCAGAAAAAAGTTGAGAATGTCCTTCATCACCAGCAGACACACTGGAAATCTCGGAATCTGAGACAGACAAAACATCAGGAGATAATTCCCTAGCCCTCCTTGAGGTGGGGGGGGGGGAGTAAGAGCCCCTGACCAGGGAAAGAAGATCACCAGCCATCTTTACCAACTGGGAATGAGGCACAGGAGAGGATGCCAATGCCTGCTTGTGAGTAGGTTTGCGGCTGGTTCTGGTCTTATGTCGAAAAGAAGAGGCGTCAGAAGCCAGTGCCTGTAAAGTGGCTATGGACCCATCTGAGGCGGCGACAGGCGGAGGGTCTGAAGACAAAATAGCAGCCTGCAGCATGGAGGACTCCGTAAATGTCTTGGCAGAGGCTTGTGGCTGAAAATCTGTGGATTGCAGGGGCTGCGAAAGCGCCTCACTGACTACCGCTGTTATGATGACCAATTTCACCAGTGCGTCATCAGCAGATTTAACCCTAGGCCTGTCGTGGTCCTTGTCTTTGCGTTTCCTAGGTATATCCGAAGTTGGGAGACCAGAAGACACCATACCAACAAACTTAGGCCAGACTCCGGAAATGCTTATACAAAAATCTTAGCTCTATGGCATATGGTACGCGGGTTAAAGGAAGCACAGAGATCGCAGTTAGGGACATCGTGCTCAAGGCTCAAACAAGTTATACAACATGAATGGAAATCACAGTGCGGAATCCGTTTTCCACAGGCAAGACAGTTATTAACTTTATCTGACATTCATTAAAGCAAGAAAAGAGGATCCCCCAGCGGGGTACTTATCTGAAAGAGTCTTCAACTTGGTGGTCGGAAAGCAAAACGAAGGTAAATGGTCGACCGGCACTAGTGCAAATTGTATCTGCTTTGGGCTCTGCGGCAAAAAAGACTGAGGAAATGGCGTCGGCTGCCTCCCTTTATACCTGACGTTCTGACATCAGTATTACAATCGGCGGCAGCTGACGTCATATACCAAGGACTCTGGTATTCACACTAAGAACATCTGGGCTAGGGTAAATAGATTTTTATATCTCATAGGAACATGTGCATTTAGTTGAAGGTCTTGAAACCCACCCAATAACTATTTCAGATCAGGCTCCAATAATAACAAAAATGCACGGTAATGAAATAAAAATGAGACACTGGCGCTTTCCCCACCTACCGGTTAAAAAGACAGGAATTTAAGAAATGGGTTTTGGAATTAATTCAGGAGCTACTAGAGAAGATAGAATTTTCTTCTGAAAATATAGCTAGGGAGTGGGATACAATTAAAGTGGAGTTTAAAGCTGGGATGGAAATAAAAGAAAGGGAGATGTGGTTAAGAAATAATGAGAATTATTTAGAGGGCTTGACAAATGTTAAAGTATTGCAAAATAGGGGGAATCTCTCAGAAGAAAAGAAGCAACTGCAGAAAGCTAAACAGAAAATAAGAGATTACCTCAATAATGTGCACGAGTTTAGAAAGATTGCTGTTAAGCAACTGTTTTTTGATGATAATTCCAGAGCACAAAAACTTTCAGCACAACGACTCAGGCAACAGAAAGTGGAAAGGGAGTCACCGAGCTTAGGGAACCTGTAACAAGGAAGGTAAGAAGAGATCCTGTAGAAGTATTAGAAATTTTTCGGAAATTTTATGAAAATTTGTATAAAGCACAGAAATACAGAAATCGAGAAAAGGTACAAATGGAAATGTTTATGAAGGAAATAAATATGTCAAGGTTAGAGGTAGATGAGGCTCAATTACTAACAGGATAAGAGATGAAAGAAAAACAGCTACGTATAATCAAATCTACAGGAAAGTCCCCAGGAACAGATGGTATTCCTGTGAAAGCTTGGAAGCTAGGAGGGAAAAACTGCTAAAAATCTGAAAGGTTTTGTTTAACAGTATTTTAAGAGAAGTACCAGCATCCTGGAATAAGACGGTGGTAATGGCAATACCTAAAAAGGGTAAAGATCCATCATTTCCAGCTTCATACAGGCCTATTTCAATACTAAACCATGATTATATAGTTAAAAGAATGGCAAAAGTGATACCAAAATTGATAGATATGGATCAGTGTTTGTTTGTGGAGGGGAGGCAAACATTTGACAATATTAGCAGAACATAAATGATCTAGAAGGAAGCAGAATATAAGAAAATACAACTTTTATGGGTGGATCTTGATGAAGAGAAAGCATTTGACAGAGTAGACTGGGACTTCATGAGCAGGGCAATGTAAGCATTTATATGAGGGATCAGAGGCAAAAATTAAAGTGGGTGGGGGTCCTCTCCGATGACTTCTGCTTGAGTAGAAGAATCAGGCAGGGTTGTCTGCTTTCCCCTTTGTTGTTTACATTACATTTAGAGTCACTGGCAAAGAAAATAAAGGACTCAGAAATTGAAGGATATAATTGGTATGATATTCAGGAAAAGCTGGCACTGTTTGCAGATGATATTTTACACATGACAAAACCTCACATGGACATTTTAGTGTTGTGGAACATTTTAAAACAGTTTCAAATCTTCTTGAGATACAAAATTAATGAAGCTAAAATAAAGGCAATAGAGGTAAATGATGTACCCATACATAAATTGGTCCAAGAATATGCATATTTTTTGGGGACATGATAAAATGAAGTATTTAGGGATATGGATTAGAAATGACACTGTTGTGGCAGTTAAGATATGTGGGAAGAGACTAAACAGAAGATAATACAAAAACTGAAAAACTGGAAGCTTTGTTAAATGGATATGGATACTAAGATACAAACCATTAAAATGTTTTTAGTCCCTTTAGTTTTATACACAGGTCAGGCATATTTTTATCAACCAGAGAAGAAGCTGTGGATAACAATTACAAAGATTGAATGATTTCATCTGGAAAGTGAAGACAGCAAGGGTCAAGTGGGATAAACCGATACTTCCAATAGAACAAGGCTGACTAGGATTATCTAATTTGAGGGGGTATTTTAAAGCAACACAGTTAAGGCTCTTATACATATCACAAGCAGAAAACTACAATTCAAAGTGAAAAGGAATGTTGATGATACAGGGAGGAAGCTCAAGAAATGAGAGACTGGAATTTTGGAAGCAAACTCTTAAGGAGGGCAACAAAAAAATCATACAGAGTATTATAGTCATAAAATAACAGGGAGTATTCTAAGAACTAAACCAGCACGAGAATGAAGTAAAGAGATTCCGCCACAGGGATTACTGTGGTTAGGGATACAGAAAATAGAAAAAGGGGGGGGGGGTGGAATTTATTGGAGAAAACTTGCAAAGGAACTAAGGTACTGGGAGCAAATAACTAGAAAGGGAAAGGTAACAGAATGGGAAGAGGCCAAAAATGTATTTGGTCTGCAGGTTAGGGATTTCCTTCCCCATCAAGGATTGATATCAGAATATAGGCAAAGAGAAAGAAATACAGGGGTCCTAAATGAAAGACCTGAACTGGCAGAGTTGTTATGGAATATAACAAGCTGCAGTTAAAGAAATAATCAGTAAAGCATACAAAATGCTGCTTGATAACTAGAAGAATCAATCAGAGGAGCTTAGAAAGGATTGGAAAGAGAGACTGGATAAGAAATTCACAAAGAGACAATGGGGGGGGGATATATGTTCATCTTCCAAATATGCAGCAAAGTCTAGAAGATTTAGGATCTTAGCCTGGAAGTGTTTACATAGATATTTTTATACTGCAAGTAGACGCCAAAGAATTTTTCCTCGGGTGGACAGCAAATGTTGGAGATGTGACGGCCAAGAAAGAGGTAACTGGGAGTATATATTTTGGGAGTATAATGAGCCGGCAGACTTTAGGGATTCCCTGCAGACCGCTCTGTTGGAGACGCTAGGTGAGTGGATTGGATTGACTGGGGAGATGATTTTTTTGAGCTACGAGACAGAATCAGAATTGTTTAGACATGCTAAAGCCTCGCTGAGTCTAACTATGGTAGTTACCAAAAAAGAAATGACTAGAAAATGGAAATCAATGTTTAGACCAACTTTACTAGAAGTAGTGAATATAGTAACAGAGATGAAATAACTGGAATTGGGATCTTTAGAAAGGGGAAAGAGGAAACTACATAGGAAATAATGTGAATTGTGGGAACAATACATGCAGAGAAAGAACGGGGTCCAAGAAGCAGGATTTGAATGAGCCATATAATGTTAACTGACAATGACTGGATAGATTTTAAGCGAAGTACAATGTTTGCAATTACAGTTATTTCAATGGTGTCTGTGATGTACAATGTTTGCAACTAAAGTGGTGTCATTTTGTTTGTTTTTCATTTATATAAATGTATGATTGCCTATGTCAAAGAAAAAAAAATAATATAACTATTCTGTGCGTAAGCAAGTCTTGTGACTACTCTTGGCCAGATGAAGAAAGGAGAACCAACATTGTCTGGGTCAAAATGGGGTTACCAATAGAATTTTTGGTTGTCCTTCTTAATTTTAAGAACATTTGGAACAAAGGGAAAGGGAAGAAAAGCATAAACAAATTTCCTTTTCCATGGAGATTGACATGGCATCCTTTCTCTAAGCTTCTGAGCATGGAACTGTAGAGCAGAACAGAGGTGAACAGAAATATCTGAGGAGTTCTTGATTGATGGATAATGTGTATCAATACGGTTTACCTTTACAAAGCTGAATCACAGTGGTGCGATTTGCTCATAAAGCGAATCGTAACCACGAAAATGAAAACAGCAACAGTTTTAAATGTTCAAAAATCAGCAAATCTAAAAGCAGATACGTTGATTTTCGAACATTAATGTCGGAAAAAAAATTATAATGAATTGCCACCCCCCCCCCACTTTAATATTCTAACTCCGAGATCGCACTACAGTGGGAAAAAAGACCATTTTCTGATCCCCACTATAGTGCAATCCGTCCCAAAATGTTGAATGTGCAATAAGCAAATGTCACTGTGCATTCACTCATTGCACATTCGAACCTTTTTCCGTTCGACGTTTGCAAACTACCTTTCGGACAATTGCTGTTCGCCTGTGTGCAATACGCACACATGAAGGTAAACCTATGAATACATCTCTTTTGAGCATCCATTCATGAAGGTCAGCCTTGAATCTGTTTATGTAACACATCACACAATTCAAAGAGGAAGTATAAACTGCCTGAAAGAAGAGTCTGCAGAGATGGTAAGAATTTGTTCCCCCATTGCACTGGAATAGTCTGAAAGCATACAAAGTGTTTCTGGAAACCAGAGGCACAGAGGGTAGACTGTACAAACCAGGATCAGTATTTTCATTTTCTTGGCATTTGTGCATTGCTCCTGTCCTGCCTTGGCAATTTACTTTGGACTTTTATATTCATTGAACATGCCCCCCCCCAAAAGCCAGATCTGAAGCATCCATGGAAACTTCCTGGAGGGGAAAGGAGACCAATAAATTCACTCATGTATTAAGTGATATCTGGTTGACTTGCCAAAGGAATTTAAACTTCATGAAAGGCAAGAGAGGAATTGGGAATTTCAGGGGTGGCACTGCTGTGCCAACAGTGATTTGAGATAAATAGAAGTTATGTACTTACCATAACGTTCCATGTGAGTTGTTTATCTTGCCTTTATTCTCACTGATGGGTTCGGAGCTGACACGGTCGATAGCATGTTCAAGGTTTGCCAGTAGCTCGAGACCAGCCCCTTATCCCGCAATGCACTGCTGGAATTACCTCAGATCTTGTTTGCTGCGAATAGTAGCATATATATATATATATATATATATATATATATATATATATATATATATATATATATATATATATATATACACACACACACACACACACACACACACATATATACAACCCATACATACTCTCTTATATATATCTACGAAGAACATTTCCCAAAGGGAAAGAAGAAATACTGAATAACCAGGACGGCACGAGCCTCTAAGTCAACAGTCAGCCAGGAGGGGGAAGGAGGGAGGGATGTGAGAATAAAGGCGAGATAAACAACTCACATGGAATGTTATGTTAAGTACATAACTTCTATATGTGAAGTTGTTAAATCTCGCCGTTTATTCTCACTGATGGGTAGCATCCCTAGCACCCTCAACCCTGGGTGGGTCATGGCAGTATGTTCTTCAGTACCCTAGAACCAATGGAAAATTTGTCCCTAGAAGCCTTATCTACTTTGTAATGTGTGATAAAGGTATGAGGCCTAGACCAAGTAGCTGCAGCGCAAATATCATCAAGGGGCAATTTAGCTTGAAAAGCAGAAGAGGTAGAGACAGATCTGGTAGAATGAGCTTTTGGTTTGTGCATTAAAGGCATGTTCGCATTTTCATATACAATCGGATAACCATTTAGATAAGGTTGTTTTAGCCACTGGATTGCCTTTTCTTGCTTCTGAAAAGGATACAAAAAGTTGGTCTGATTTCCTAATATCCTTAGTTCTGTCAAGATAAAATCTGAGCTGCTGTGAACATCAAGATTGTGCAGCATATATTCCAATTTGTTACAGTGATTGGGGAAAAACACTGGTAGTTCAATGACCGGATTGATATTTGACTCAGAACAGACTTTAGGTAAAAATGAGGGGTTTGTTCTGAGAGATACTCTATCAGCATGGAAGATCATGTAGGGTGGTCTGATGGATAATGCTTGAAGTTCTGACACTCTGTGGGCAGTCGTAATGGCCACAAGAAAAATTGATTTTCAAGATAAGAATTTTAAAGTACAAGAAAAAGCTGGTTCAAAGGGAGGAAGAATAAGGTGAGACAACATACGGTTTAAATTCCAGGGAGAAAAAGGAAATTTTGATCAGAGGTCTCATATGAAGAACGCCTTTAAGGAAGGTTTTGGATAATTTATGGCTCATAATATTTGAGCCATCAAGGCCAAGGTGAAAATTTGAGATAGCAGCCAACCGAGCTCTAATTGTAGCAGCTGCTGCCCCTTCCTTAAAGATTTTATTAAAAAATTCCAAAATGGGAGATAGCGGAGCTCGAAAAGGGTCAATGTTCTGCGCGTTGGCCCAAACAGAGAACCTTTTCCATTTACTGCCATATAGTTTCCTGGCAGACGGCTTGTGAGAAGACAACAAAATCCGTCTTGTATCTTCTGAAATTGAATGAAGCCTGGCAATTAGGGGAAGTGGATTAGCCAAGCAGTGAGTTTCAAGGACTGCAGAGAAGGCTGAAGGTCCCCTGACGGGTGCGTCAGAAGGTCCGGAACTGGGTTCAGGATCCATGGATCCTCCAACAGATGGTGGAGAAACGGAAACCAAATCTGTCAAGGCCAGTAGGGGGCTATGAGTATAAAAATCTGGGTATTAATGGGAAGGGTGGAAATGCATAAAGGAGACCTGGGGGCCAATCGTGTATCAGTGTATCTCTCGGGGGATGACCCGGAGGTGGTATCAGGGCAAAGTAGCTTCTGCATTTTGAATTGAAGTGGCTGGCAAAAAGGTCGCAGCAAGGCTGGTCCCATTTGCAGAAAATCAACTCCACAACCTGTTGTTTGAGAGACCACTTGTGAGGGAGTAATATTGCCCTGTTTAGCTTGTCTGCTATGACATTGGATTTCCCCGGGATGTGCGTTGCTAACAGAAAATGCTGGGACGACACAGCCCATTGCCAAACCCTGAGGGCTTCTCGACAAAGGGGGGTAAGACTTGGTTCCGCCTTGCTTGCTCAAGTACCAGACTGTTGTCGGTCTGAATTGCAACAGTCCCTAGAGGGAGAGAGTCCTGAAAGTACTGCAACGCTAGATGTACCGCTCTCAGCTCTAGAACATTGATGTGCAGATGTGATACTTGATCTGTCCATGCACCTTGGGTAGTCTTTCCCTGAAAATGCCCCCCCCCCCCACCCTATCAGGGAAGCATCCGTGGTCACAGTGGCTACTGGGGGGGGGGGGGGAGACAAAGGGTCTTCCTATTGTAACATGAAGAGACGTCAACCACCACCGAAGGTCTCTCCTGCAAGAATCTGTGATAAGAATCATGTGGTGCATTGGTAGTTTCTGGTAAGACCACTAAGCGAAGTGGAGCCATTGAAGGATTCGCATATGCATCCTTGCAAATGGTATAGCCAGGATTTCTGCCGCCATCAAACCTAGTACTTTCAATACCTACGCTGCTGTAGCTTTGTTTTTTGACACCAGTGAGCTGACGTTTTGGCGGAGAAGAGAGACTCTTTCGAAAGGGAGATGTAGAGTGGTGGTTGAGGTATCTAACTCTGTTCCTATAAAAACGGTATGCTGAGATGGTGCTAAGGCAGACTTTTTGAAGTTGATCGTAATGCCTAATTGATGGCAGAGTGTCAGAGTCTATTGTGTTGCCTGAGTCAATTGATGCCTGGTGGAAGCGGTGAGGAGCCAGTCGTCTAAGTATGGAAACACCTGGAATCCTAGACACCTCAGGTGAGCCGTGACCACTGCCATACATTTGGTGAACACTTTGGGGGCTGAAGTGAGACCAAAGGGCAGGGCTCAAAACTGTTAATGATTGGCTCCCAGCCAGAAGCGCAGATGATCTCTGGAGCATCTGTCTATCTTTATGTGATAGTATGCATCCTTGAGATCTATGGAGCACATCCAATCGCCTTTCCCTAAAAAGGGAAGAATAGACTGAAGCATGACCATTTGGAACTTCACTTTCTTTACAAAGTTGAGTCTGTTGAGGTCCAAGATAGGTCTCCAGTCCCCTGTTTTCTTTGGTACCAAAAAATCTTGAGTAAGTTCCGAATCTGACTTGGTCTGCTGGGACTGGTTGGATGACTCTTTTTTCTAGCAATCTGTGGACCTCTACGATTGCTTGTTCCCTGAGATTGGGTGGAACATCTGGGACTTTTTTGATGGGAATGGGTGGGGTAAAGAACGGTATGAAATATCCTGTGGAAATGATGCTTTGTACCCAAGTATCCAATGTTATGTTTAGCCAGGCTTCTGGATACAAAGATAAGCGACCGCCGACTGCTTCCAGAACCGAATGGTTGAGCCCCGTTCAGGGGGCGCTGGTAGGACTGACCAGAGTACTGACCCCATCACCCTGTTGCTGCGGACCCACCCTGCTACGGGGGTGGCGTGTTCCGTTATAAACCCCTCCTCTGCCTCTAGAGGGGGGTTTCACCATGTGTGTCCTGAAAGACTGTGAGTTTTTGGGAACCACACCCCCCCAGGGCCCTTGGGGTAGGGCCGAGTAGGAGTGGAAAAACGGACTCCAACGACAGATAAAGTCTTGCCTTCCTGCTCACACCTGGTAAAAGTTTCCTTTACTCTGGCCCCAAACAGTGAAGAGCCATCGAATGGGGTATTAATAAAGGAAGACTTGAAGGATTCTGCAAAGGAACAGAGACACATCCAGGCCTGTCTGTGAACAGCAATGCCCGAACTAGCAGCTCTACTCGAACCATCAAGGATATAAGACGCATGGACGAGTTCACTACTGAGTTTAGGGTAGTGAGCTGGGCGTTGACTTTGTCGGTCACTCCTGTAGCTACTGTACCCTGGGGAGCATCTCCTAGCTCTTTCAGGAGATCTCTCTGTAGTCTTGTAAAATGGGTCAAGTAGTTCAGTGATCACAGAGAAAAAGTCGTTGAACTAAACACGCGCTTCCCATATTTATCCATAACCCTAGAATCTCTGTTAGGGGGATGGATTGAAGAGGATGTCTCGGATACTTCCTTTTTGATGGCTGCAGCCACCACCATGGCATCCACAGGCACTCCTTTCGTCAAAAATGGCTTATCTACTGGGGCAGATATGAATTTGTGGGGTCTACGAGGGACAGATTCCATGGCCTCCGGTGCCTCCCATGCCTTACGAGAGATCAGTTCCATGAGCTCGTCTTAAGGCGGAGACACCCAAGAAGTGGAAGGTTGAGACCCAAAAGCCTTCAAGAGCACAGACTCATCCTCAGTAGGGGTCTTGGACTGCCAATCGCCCCTCTGACAAAGGATCTCTAGCATCTCTGCAAAGGAGATATCCTCAGAGGGGGATCGAGGGGAACCTTCTGACTCATTTAAGTCCATGTCAGATGTCAAAGACTCCTGCGGGGAGTCTAAGTGCCTCCTCTTGCATAGTCTCTTCCTGGGCACCTCCTTAGTGGGAGGATATGGGGAGGTCTCAGAAGAGCAGAGGACACCCTGTGGGGGTACTTGAGGCTCGGGGTCTCTATGCTTATAGGGATCGGTAGATGCAGACGTAGACACAGGAGCTTGAAGGGAGAGGGAAAGCTGAACCGATGCTGATGTTGTCTTTGGAGACAAACCTCTCTTCATAGCATCGAAGGCACCACGGCTCTGATAAAAAGGAGTGGACGGACCAGAGAGCACCGTCTGATCCACCCGCATCGAAACCCTGGGCTCCGAGAATGAGGTAGGAGCTGAGCTCATCTGAGCCAAAGCCCCGAGAGGAAGGGTCGGCACCGAAAAGTCGGTGCGACTATCCTCCCTGGATCCATGGGAGAGCGTCGGCTCAGAGAGCCCTCGGTCGGCACCAAGGACATCTGAGTAGATGGAGCCGATAACCCTGGTGCGGGTATCGGCTCCAAGGATTTGACCACCATTGGTTCAATTTCCTTCAGCTCCGAGAGTCCAGTACAGCTCAGAGGAGGAGTAGACAAGTCCGGTTCCATGATTTTCAGCACAGACGAGCTGGTCGGGGTCAACAACAATTTGGCAAGTCCTGGTGCCTGTAAAAGTTTCTGCACTAGCCGATCCATGTCCAAATCTGAAAGGCTGACTGAGGACTTAGCAGAATGCACCGAAAGTGCTAAATGGAGCAGAGATGAAGGAGGAACTTCAGAGACCGGCTCCGAATCAAAGGTACACTCTGTTCTGATGACTGTGGAACCGATGACCCCCCTTTGGAAACTTTAGCCTTTTTGGAGACCTTATCTGATGACTTGGATTTGGAGGATGAACTAGCACCTTCA